>NW_017972399.1:139375-155472 GCF_001876935.1 Asparagus officinalis | reverse complement strand
CCCTGCTAAGCTCCTGCTGGTGTGCTGCGACACTCCGATGCCTTATGTCCGACCTTGCGACAACTATAGCAAACCCCCTGAAACTTTCGCTGCTGATGTGCTCTCTGATCCTGCTAGGGTCCCTTCTTATGAGGGCCCTGATGCTGCTGCTGGGGTCCAGAAAAATGTTTCTTGTTCTTACCCTTATCCCCGATCTGTCCTATCTTAACTTTCCCTTCCTTGTCTTTCTGAAACATGACCGTCTCAATTTCCTGTGAAGTGGCGGCCTTAGCTACCTCTCGTACCGAATAAAACTTCCTCGAGATGAGGTATCGACGAAGATTGGGGCGAAACCCTGCTAGAAACATCTGAGCCTGACACTCTCCTGTCTGCCACATACCCATGAAGTGCAGCAACTCCATAAACTTGCTCTCAAAATCAGCTACTGTCATGTCCTCCTAAGTCAATCGGGACAACTCAAGCTCCTTCCCAATCCGTGCTGCAGAAGAAATGTACTTCCCGTCAAAGAAATATACAAAATCCTCTCATGTGAGGGTCATCCTATGATCTGGAGTAAACTAGAGTCGGTACCATCTCCCGGCGTATCCCTTCAGACTGTAAGATGCCAGTCTGTGCTTCTGAACTAAGTCCACATTGAGTATGTCAAGTACATTACTCACATCCTCCTTCCACTTATGGGCTACAAGAGGGTCTGATGACCCTTAGAACTCTGGTTCCCTTATCTTCTGGTACCTCTCTACCATACGAAGCCAAGCCTCCTGCTCTGTGGCTCTATCCGGGTCTGCTGGTGGAATAACTGTAGGTGTGATCTCTAGGGATCTTTCTCTGATGAGAATGGCTGGTATCCCCTGCGGCTGAGCTACCGGTGATGGTGGCGGCGTGATATGATTTGTCACAAGCTCCTCAATTACTGTCATCCTAGCTATAAGGGTAGCTATGATATCTACTAGGTACTAGGGTACCTGCTGCGGCTTAGCTGGTGCCTATTGTGGCTCAGGTTGAGCTTGCTATGGCTCAAGTGGAGCCTGCTGTGACTCTGCCTGTCCAGCTCTTCGAGTACAAGGTCTACCACGTCCTGCCATCTCTGATAATAAGAAATAAGAGTTCATGAGTCAAAATGGACATATATATACATAATGTAGCACAATACGATTTTCACAACATTTAGTATTCACACAAATACTTAAATTTACACAAAATAGTTGTCATAAAAAAAACATTCTCAAAATTTTAAGATATACGCATATATCATCCTCACTCATACTAGGAAATCCTTAGCGGACTCTATACATGAATTCTAGGAAACTCTATCCTAGCTCCAAGACTCGACACGGGATGATCCTAAGGATATAGGAACTAGAGTTCTGATACCAACAGTGACACCCCTAGGTTCACACAAGACTGCAGTCCGAGATGAAACTAGGAATGTCAAACTTGCCATGCACCACACCGTGTAATAACATGTTTCACCATCACAATTACTATCTCTCTAGTAGAGTTAACAATAGGTGTAGGTACAAAAGCAAGTAAAAGATAATACAAGATATATATGATAAAATAATAGAGATAAAAATGATATTTCTTATCTCTATTATTTCATCATCCAACATACAAAAATATAAAGTGAATCCCTAAAATAACTAGTCTGGAGATCTCAACAAGTCTCAAATACAGAATATCCGATAAAAGGAAATAAGGCACACAACCTTTACAACTTCTAAAACATAACTCTCAAATATCTAAACAAAATATCTACAGTGGAGCTCCATAAATAAAATAAAACTACAAATGAAAGATGGACGCTAATAAGTATCGCCATCAACCTGCGACTCTCCGTGCACCTGGCTCGTTACCTGAAATGGAAGGGGACAACGAGCGTCAAAGCGCTAGCGAGCAACATCACAACCAACCCTAAGGGAGAGGGCTCGTTATATATAGAAAATATAGTTAATATATATATACATAAAATCATTGATCCTAACAATAAGAGGATTTTAGTATTTAGGAAATTACAACACGAGCATAGGTACGTCGAGCGAAATAATCCAAACAAGGAAACCCTCATGTATATACCTTGTATCTCAAATTGTAAATCCCTAAATACCAAACCCAAGATCTAATACAGGAACAATAATATAAAAAAGACTAACTCATCTCAGAACTCAAATACCATGTCATGTCAAAACCCACATAAGTGTCATGTCCAGCCTATGTAAGTGTAAGTGTCATACTCAAGGTTTAAACAGGTGTCCAACACATAGACTAAGACTAGGTGTAGTGGATGCCCAACACATGGACTGCATAAATAAATTGTCCAACACATGGACTAAATGATGAATGTCCAACACATGGACTGAATATAATAAATGTCCAACACATGGACTGAATATGATGAATGTCCAACACATGGACTACACATAATAATTACCCAACACATAAACTGAATGAAATGTGTAGAATATCGATGAGATATATGAAAATGATGCATATACACTAATTTCACACGTGTCTCAGTGTGCAAATCTAAACTCATGTCCGCAAGCAATCTCACATATGAAGATACATAATAAACAATAATTTCTAACGCTAAATATTCGAGGGGACTCCTCATTCACATTAAAGCACACAACAAAAGTAAACATGCACAAACTATGCCGGCGATCAACCGAAACAGGCAGAAACTCTTCACAGGTTTTTGTTTGCTTCAAAACAAATCTAGAAGTGACATCATTATTTTCCAAGCATAATATTACTGATATCAATATATATGAAACAACATGAAATGAAATATTAGCATGTAAATATATCGTCGAAACCCTAAACATTTATATACACATGTTTAAACGTTTTAAAAGTAAAAACTTATGATTTAATTCATGATTAATAAATTTCAGATCTGAAATTTGTCAAGGTTACTGTTGTAATTAATTAGAAAATTATGATAATGTATTCTCACTTCATAAGTTATAAAGATCTATCTTTTGTACACTAAGAATACATTTTACGCTCGAAAAATCTGAATAAAACTTAATAAAACGTGCAAAATAAAAGGGTGCAGAGTTAGGCAAGATGTTACTCACCTCAGATGCTGAAAAACTCCTGCCACGTGATAGAGAACCAATCCCCTTCATTGCACTACACAAAACCCGCTGAAAAATCCTCCGAAATCCCTCAAAATCGCCAAAGAAAAGACCTAGGGTTTGAGAGAGGGGAAAAGGGGCTGCAAGGGTTTGGAACATGGGAGAAAATAGGTATTTTTTATGTTTACATATGTGTATATATGACAGCAAACCCGAAAAACTACGACCCAAAACCCGAAACCCGAAATTGAAAAACCCAGTCTGACTAGAAACATACTCTTCAGTATTTTGGCTGTAACCTTTGCATCCGACCTCGGAATGAGGTGATTATAGATTTGTTGGAAAACTGCTGAAGATATCTACAGCTTTGGTCTGTTTTAAGTTTTTCCATATTCTTAACGTATCAGTGTGTAAAATATAAAATCTCTCCACTGGTCATAAATTTTCAGATTTATACATCGAGCCTGATTTGTGCATTTGTTCTTATATATATACATATATATATTGAATTGATCTTAAAGCAATTCCTAGCATACTCAAACATCATAATAAGTTATTTATAAATATATAATATATTTATTATTATTTATCATAAAATATTCAAATTTTTAGGGCTTTAAATTCAACTACCCCTCCTGATATCAATGATATTAAAGCAGGGCCTTGTTTAAGTGAATCTCTTATCAGAGAAATGTCTAGGCCTATTTCAAACTAGGAAATAAAGGATGTAATCTTCTCAATGTCTAGAAATAAGACTCCAGGGCCAGATGGTTTCAGTGTTTCTTTTTTCAAAGCTGCCTGGTCCATTATAGGCAATGAAGTCACTCTGGCAATAGAGGAATTCTTCAAATCTGGAAAGCTCTTGGGGGAGGTGAACTCCACTTCTATTACTCTCATACCTAAGGTCAATTGTCCAAAGTCCCCTTCTGATTTCAGACGTATTTCATGTTGCAACTGCATGTATAAATTCATTTCAAAGATCCTAGCAAATAGGATTAACAAGGTGATGGGGTTCCTAGTGAATTAAGCCCAGTGTGCTTTTGTTCAAGGCAGGCAGATCTCTAGTAACATAATGCTTGCACAAGAGCTTATAAAAAGCTATAATTGGAAGAATATATCTTCAAGGGCAATGTTAAATATTGATATAAGAAAGGCTTTTGATTCCATTAGCTGGGATTTTATATCTGATATGCTCAAGGGATTGGGTTTTCCAAGTGTTATGGTCAAGTGGATTATGTCTTGCATTACTTCTCCAAAATTCTCACTCTCATTCAATGGATCACTTCATGGCTATTTCAAGGGTGAGTGTGGCCTAAGACAAGGGGATCCCCTCTCACCATACCTCTTTATATTGGGAATGGAATATCTCTCTAGGAGTTTGAGCTTACTGAAAAATGATAGGCTCTTCAAATTCCATCATAAATGTGGTAAGATCAAGATCACGCACCTTATGTTTACAGATGACTTACTCCTCTTCTCTAAAGGTGACCTATACTCAGTTGAAAAGTTGTTCCAGTGTGTCAAAAAATTTGGCCTTATCCCTGGTCTTGAAGCAAATCATGAAAAAAGCTCTATATACTATGGAGGAGTTGAGGAACATATAAAGACCAGTATTAACAATTGTCTGAGGTTTGATGTAGGGGTTCTACCCTTCAAATATCTGGGATTACCTCTCATAACCAAAAGAATGTCCACTCTGGATTGTCTTCCTCTGTTCAGAAAAATTGAAGGGCAATTCATAAAGTGGGTTAATCATAGAAATCTCTCCTATGCAGGTAGACTTTAGGTTATTAAAAGTGTGATCCTTGTAGTGCAGATTTACTGGACATCTAATTACATTCTTCTAAAGTGTGTACTCCAAAGAATAGATGATCTATGTAGGAAGTTACTGTGGGGGAATAATAACAGGACCCCATTAGTTGCTTGGGATAGAGTCTGTGAAAGTAAGAAAAATGGAGGCTTGAGTATTTTCTCAGCATCTACTTGGAATATGGCATCTGCATTGCGATGTATATGGTATATTCACAACAACAAGGAGAACTTATGGATCAAATGGACTCATAATGTATATTTAAGGCACAGAGACATTTGGCAAGTTAAAGCAAAAAATGGAGACTCATGGACCTGGAAACAGTTGATAAAGGTCAGTGATATTTTGGTGGTTCGCTGTGGAGGTACTGACAATCTAAAAAAATCTTATCTCCTCTTGTTATAAAAATGACAAACTCAAAATGTCAGCTCTTTATAATGCTCTCTCATCTGCTCAAACTATGGTGCCTTGGTGCAAAACTATCTGGGAGGTATCGAATATTCCTAAGCACTCGTTTGTGTGTTGGTTGGCGATACAAAACAAGCTTCTCACACAGGACAGGTTACTAAAGAGGGGAATAATCACTTCTAACACCTGTTACTTATGTTCTGAAGCTGGACAGGAATATAGAGATCACCTGTTTTTTGACTGCATTTACTCAAGCAATGTTTGGAATACTATCATGGATTGGTTGAAATTCAATTGGAAATCTTGCCTATGGAGATACATTTTGGATTGGTACTCTAAAAGGTTGAAAGGAAGGGGATTCAAACAAAAAATAAAGAGGATGGCATTAACAACTACAATCTATTGCATTTGGAGAGAACGTAATGACAGGTTGTTTAATTAGAAATGCAAAGATCCTGACATCTTGGCGAAAGAAATAAAGTTTGAAATGTTAACTGCTGTGCTTAAGAGTCCATTATCTACTTCCTGGGAAGATTTATATTGTTGAAATCTGGGTTGAGCTTGTAATGTTGTGCATGCTCCCGGATCCTCTTTTGTTTTCTCAGTTGTTATGTTGAGTTATAAGGTGTACTTATCTCTCTCATTTTTGTTATGAAATAAAAATCATTCATTGACCAAAAAAAAAATATAGTACAACTATGACCTCCAGATAGGGATGGCAATCTAGACTCAAACCCAATAATCCACCCATACCCACCCACAAAATAGTCCAACTATATCCACCCACTTAACGAAGCGAGTCCTAAATGGGTGGGTATTGCTTCCATACAGTCTAAAATGATTTATAACCGGACCCGCCCATATCCAACCCAATCTGATCCGCCCCCACAGTCCCACACCCACGTTCTCCTTTCTCCCCTCTTTCTCAAACACTCGAGCCCTAGTTCCTCTCTCAGTCTCTCTCCTCTCAATCCCTCGATTTCACCACTCCCCATCGAGCAATAGTTCCTCATCTCTCTCTGATCGAGCCCTAGTTCCTCTCGATCAACAGGCGATGGGGCCAACAACGACGGCGGAAAAGAGACCTAATTTTTCAACATTCAGGTCTTCAATCGAACTAATCGCTGGATACAGTATACAATACGCACACATTATCAAATATTAAATAAAAATACCAATAATATTTGTATGTTTCTTTCTATTATCTATAACAATTTAAGAATCAAGCTAAATCAAACCAAGAATAAGGTTTAACAATAAAAAGTTTAGTTTTAACCACACGGGATAATACGTTTTTTCAAACATTTAAGTAATGAGTTTTAATTTTTTGGGTTAAAAAATAATGGATTTTGAACTTGATATTACCAGAGAAACTAGTTTAGGTATAAGTAATGGGGAAATCATATTTTTCTTTGAACCACAAGTATCCATGGAGTGTCCATAGAGAGTCGGTGTCAGATATGTGTCGGACACAGACATGACAACCAAAACAAAGTGTTCGTGTTACCTAGCATGTAAGGTTATACTCTAAACAAGAAAGAAGAAACATTAGTGCACAACAATATGTATGGATCAGCCAAACTCATCCTACAATCATCAGAAGATTATTAAATTCTATATCCATACATTCCAATAAGTTCATAGAATTAGCATCTATATACTCCAATAAGGAGGTTACAAAGCTATCATCCATGTACCCAAGAAATTCATGCCATATAAGCCGTTAGCAATCAATTGGAACAAATTATGCATGCACCGGCTAAACACATAAGATCATGGCATTGTTTTACAGTTAGCCCGTAGAAAGAGAAGGCAAATGTGTACATCAAATATGCTCAAAAGCTTTAGTAACAGTTTTTAAATACGCTCAAAAGTTTTTAGTAACAGTTTTCTTCTCCTACCTCTGACATGCAGAAGATTGATAAGCCCTCGATGTGGATCTCATAATGGAACTTAACTATTTCAATGTTCTTATAATCTGATCGAACATTATTCTTGCAAACCAATTTATGAGCAGATATCTTGATTTGAGAAAAAATAATTTTTCTATTAATAAAACTTCAAATAGATACCTATTTTATTGTTAAACCAATATCTGGTTATCGTCCAAAGCAAAGGGGGTTTTCTTATATTTAGCCAAAGAAAAATAATGTGCTGTAATAGAAGAAGATCATGATTTTTGTTTTTCAATTCTTTTCTAAAATAAAAAGAAGTGTTTATAAAAGGAAAAAATAGGAGACAAAAAATAACTTGAAATTGGCAAAAACAATAGAAATTACCTAAATGTTCTCTCTGAGGGAGGAGGGGCTGGACTCAATGGTGGTGGACGTCTGAGGAGTGAGTGTCTATCGGGGAGAAAAACTAGGGTTTTGAGGAGAGAGAGGAGACTACTTACATGTTGAGGAGGAGACAGTGAAGTTGAGGAAGATGAGGTGATAGATGGAAATTAAGAGGAGGCGGTGGTCGTCGGAACCGCAACGGTGGAAGACGAGAATGAGTAGGACGTGGTGGTGGAAGACGAGGTGGAGGAAGAGGCCATAGTGGTTGACAAATAGGAGAAGCAGAAAGGCATGGTCGGCGCAAGAGTGGAGAGGCGGGGCTCAGTGGAGGAGAGGTGGGGCACAGAAGCGGAGAGGAGGCGTACGAGGTCAGAACATTTGGATTTCTTAAAATTTTGGGATATAAGAGTGATTTGTTTTATTTTTTTATTTTTTTTTTGGAAAAAGTGGTAAAAAAAGGCTCAAACGAGTATACCGGTTTGGACAAACCGTATGAGCCAAAATTTTCTCTTTTTCTTATTTTATTTTATTGGGTCTTTAAACTGTTTGGACTAACAACAACCCAAAGGGTTTAAACCACTTAGGCCAATCTGCTTTTTACAAGCAAAAAAGCACTTACTTGTTGCTGATAAATATGTAACCAGAAAGGAAAATAATGACAACCGTAGTGGATCCATACAAAGAATATCTTGCACATTATACTCGTCTTTACAAGGTCATAAAGCAATAAATATAACTAAATTCTAACAATAGCAGCATCAAATAGATTCCAGGCACTCATCAAAGGCTAGCGAGTTCTCCGTCATGGCTAGCCAAATTTGGGCTCCTAAGAGGTCATCCATGAAAATACGTACCCAAATATCATACCAATGCTTGTCTTTGAGTTTGAGTAGAAAGCACCATTCCACTAGTTTAAGCAATGGATCTCTTTCTCCATGCTCATATTTAGAGAAGGGTCAAATGACGTTGACATTCTAAAGAGATCCATCACCAAACCAACTTATGAAGTCTTTTTTTCTATGTTTGACTTTGAATAATTTTGAGAAACCTATAAGAAACATTTTTTAGTTATCTACCCATATCATGTCTCATGAATCCTGATTCAGTAATGCATGTTGTGTTAGAAATAGTGAATGTGTGGCACGTGCCCACTAAGTTATAGTATGGAAAATATTGAACCACACGGAGGGGTTTTAAATTGGAATTTTTCTTTTTGATAGTTATTTCAAAATAGTTTTTTTAAAGAAAAAGAGTTTAAAGCCGGTTTATGGATTTATGTTATTCTAAAGGAAAAGAAAAGAAAAACTAGAAAGAGAGAGAGGAAAAAGAATAGAAATGCTATTAAGAAAAGAGAAAATGAAATAATAAAATAAAAGAAAAATAAGAGGAAAATGGGAATGAAAATGATGAGGTAAAAGAACTAGAAAGAAAATGCAAAATCTAAAGAATTAAAAAAAGAAAAGATGAAAACTAACAAAACTAGGGAATGGGAGAAAGAGAGAGAATTAAACTAAGAAATTAGGATGTATTCTACTTAATAACCACATATTAGATCTTGAAATTATTATCTTTTTTTAGAATTAACAAGCGTAACCTATCAATCTAATTAAAGAAGATTATCAAGATATATTCTAAAAATAAAATTAAAATTCGTGTATAGACAATCAATTAAAAATAATAATCCTAATACAAATAAGCATATATTACCAAACCACTTAACCAAAGTAAAACCTATAAACTTAGAATATTCTATCAACTTTTATTTTAATTGATTAATTAGGGGTTCGGGTTCGGGGTTCGAGGTTCGGGTTCGGGGTTCCGGATTCTGGGTTTCGGGTTGGGGTGTTGGGAACATGGTTTATGTTACAATATCTCTTGTATTTTGATGATAACAAATCATTGTTTATCTAACATATTTTACTGCAGATTCAAGATATACATCTCAAAGCAACAATCAAGTTATAAGGCTATTTCAAAGACAAGATTTCTAAGATCAAAAGATGAAGTTAATCAAGTCACTTCGCGCTTCAAGAAGAAAATATACTTTACAAGAGTGATATAATTTTATCTTTTCTTTTAGAAACTTTGTACAAGCCTTGATCACACACACAACACACACTAATCACTTAGAAGATCATAGAAAATATTCTAAGTATAATCCTAAGTATAATCAACAAATGAATAACTTATTAAATTATTGAAACTATGTATAACATAGGTTCTGGCCGACCAAAGTTATATCTGGTCGACCAGATATAACTGAACCAGAAACAGAGTCAGAAAAATCTCTGTCTGGTCGACCAGATATGGACCTGGTCGACCAGAGGCTACAGATTCGGACAGAATATTTCCAGGAAGCGTGTCTGGTCGACCAGGCCTCAATCTGGTCGACCATACAGTGTTTCTAACTATCATTTTCTTTCAAATAACATGAACGTTTTATGAACGTTTTGGCAGTTATTTTTGAATATTTTTAAACTAAAATTATACCTATAAATAGGTGTTAAGTTCTGAAATTTAATATGAGAATTCCTTTCTATAAACTTGAGTTTTTCTTGACTTCTTAAGATCATTTTGAAGAGAAAAACTGCATGAAAATTTCAGTTTTGTTCTTGATTAAAACTCCATTACTCTAGAACAAAAACCATTCCTATAGCCTATTGTAAGTCACTCACATCTACACATCAAGGCTTATAGGAAGAGAAAGAGTTGTACCATTTTGTTTCAGTTTGATAATCTCTTGAAAGAAGAGATTGTTGTGGCATTGGCAATTGAAGATTGTCAAGGTTGTACGGTTTGCTTGCGGGTTGCAAGTGCTTGCGGTTTTGCAAGTGGAAATAGTGGAGAAATCTCAAGCGAGGCTTGGGGACTGGATGTAGGTCTGGAGGACCGAACCAGTATAAATCCTTGTGTTTGCGTATGCAATTTTCTGTGATTGTCTACACATTGGTTTGATCTTTCTTACTCTTTGTGATATTATTTTATTGAAATTTAAAGTTTCCGCATTAGATTTCATAAACACTATTCAACCCCCCTTCTAGTGTTTGAGTGCCATTGCAGCGATCCTTCAATTGGTATCAGAGCAGGTTGATCAAGAATAACAATGGCTACATCATCTACATCACAGTTCAAGGAAGGACATTCTACTCAAAGACCACCACTTTTCGATGGTTCCAACTACAACTACTGGAAGTGTAGGATGAAGATCTACCTTCAATCGATAGGATTCAATCTCTGGAACATAGTGGAGTCTGATTACAACAAGCCTACTACTCCATATTCTGAATGGACATTGGTGGAAAGGACAAATGCGAATCTTGACGCCAAGGCAATGAATGCATTGTTTTGCGCAATGGATAAGAATGAATTCAACCGCGTGTCTACTTCCAACACTGCACATCAAATCTGGCACACACTTGAGGTAACCCACGAAGGAACTTCTAAGGTTAAAGACTCAAAAATTTCTGTTTTAGTGCACAGGTTTGAAATGTTCAAGATGAAAGACAACGAGACAATTGGTGAAATGTTCACAAGGTTCACCGACATCATCAACTCCCTAATTGCGTTAGGAAAGGACTATACACAAGTGGAGATGGTTAGGAAAATCCTCCGGGCTCTTACTTCGGATTGGGAAAAGAAGACTACCGCAATAGAGGAAGCCAACGACCTCTCCACATTGACAGTAGAAAATTTGATAGGGAATTTGATGGCATACGAGGTGCAACTTGAAGATCGGAAAAAGGATAATGAAGATAAGAACAAGAAGGTTCTTGCTTTCCAAGCATCTACTGATGATGAGGATTCCGATGACGAAGAAGAGTTTGAAATAATCACACGCAAATTCAGAAAATTCTTGAAGAAAGGTAAGTTCTCTTCTAGTAAATTCAAAGATACTAACAAAGTCACTTGTTTTGGTTGTAATAAGCCAGGACACTACAAGAAAGATTGTCCCCTACAACAAAAGTTAAAGTCGAAGTCTTCTAACAATTTCAACGGGTTCACAAAGAACAAGAATGAACAAGTGAAGAACAAAAAGAAGAAGGCTTTGTCGATAACATGGGATGATAGTGACCAGTCATCTTCAGATGAAGAAGAGGAAAAAGAAGATCATCAAGCGAATATGTGCTTTATGGCAAATGAATCTGATGATGATCAAGTAAGTAATCATGATGAGTTACTTGACGCATTTAACGAATTATTTTTGAAATACAAGCAACTAAATTCTTCTTTTAAAATATTAAAAAATGAAAATGAAAATTTGAATAACACTTTAGTCTCTCCTTATGCTTCACAAATAGAAGATCTTAAAGAGAAGAATAAAGAGTTATTTTCTGAAAATTACAAGTTATCTAGTCACAATCAACTTCTTAAAAAAGAATGTGATTTCTTTAAAGTTCGTATTTCAAATTTGGATGATAATGTTAAAAGTCTTAAAACCAAATATGAAACTATATCAATGAATGTAGGTAAATTTAACAAAGGAAAAGAGAATCTAGATAATTTACTTTCTTATCAATTACCTACTAAGAGTAAACAAGGATTAGGATATGTTTCTAACTCCAGTAATGAGAAAATATACTCTTCTATGCAAAAGAAAAATTATGCTTATTTATATTCTAAATTTGTGAAAAGTAATTATCATGCACATAGTGATACATCTATGCATGCTAGTTCTAAGGTATTTTCACATAATAATAGAAAAATGCATATGAAGAAAGTTGCATGTAAGAATATTTTAAAATCCAACTATATTTGGGTTCCTAAAAATGCATGTTTAAGTGATAGAAAGATATACTTATCAAATTACAAAAAGGATATTTGTGATTCTAAAAACTATCTTTCATACAATGTAGGTAAACCAAATTCTTATTGGGTTTGGTTTCCTAAATGCTAATCTCATGGACCCAAAAGTTAAAGGGTACCAAAACATATTTCTTTTATTTTGCAGGTACCTAATAAAAAGGAAAAATGGATTTTAGATAGTGACTGTTCCAATCACATGACCGGGAACAAGGACTTATTCTCTTCCATACAACTTAAAGATGGAGGAACCGTTACCTTCGGTGACAACAACAAGGGTCAAGTGGTAGGAATTGGAACGGTCAGTATGAACTCTAAAACTTTTATTAATAGTATGTTTGATATGTCTGCTTTTGCTAGTTATTAATGAACAAGTATGTTTGCTTTTGCTTAATGAATTTTATTTTTAGCAAATATTCTTGTTATTTATCTTGGTTAACATAAGAAAAATGTTTCATAATTTTTTGAACTCATATTTTAGTTATTCTAACCAATTCTTAAATAACTACTTGATGGTTAATCTCTAATAACTACTTTCATGATTATAAATAGAGAAATATTTCTTCTTAAACAACACAATACATTCAATATGACTCCCATAGAAAACTTAATTTTCATTGCAAGCTTATGTCTTCCTATTTGGATGGGAGATGTAATGGACTATGTGCATAATCTTAAAGATTTATTTGAAGTTTTAGGCCATGTTGAAGAAATATTAGGTTGTATTAAAGAAATGTATTAATTGTTTTATTATTTATTATTATCTCCCTTTCTATTCTTCTTTTTGTTAATGACAAAGGGGGAAATATATTAGAATATTGAAATATTGACAACTATTGCAATATTGAAATATTGTTATACAATATTAGGATTACTAATAAGTGCTATTTTTTTGTGTGTTAAATTAACATTTATGCATTGTTGCAGGGGGAGTAAGTATGTTTAAAGTTTTTCAATATTATTTGTCATCATCAAAAATGGGGAGATTGTTGGGAACATGGTTGATGTTACAATATCTCTTATATTTTGATGATAACAAATCATTGTTTATCTAACATATTTTACTGCAGATTCAAGATATACATCTCAAAGCAACAATCAAGTTATAAGGCTATTTTCAAAGACAAGATTTCAAAGATCAAAAAGATAAAGTTAATCAAGTCACTTCGCGCTTCAAGAAGAAAATATACTTTACAAGAGTGATGTAATTTTGTCTTTTCTTTTAGAATCTTTGTACAAGCCTTGATCACACACACAACACACACTAATCACTTAGAAGATCATAGAAAATATTCTAAGTATAATCCTAAGTATAATCAACAAATGAATAACTTATTAAATTATTGAAACTATGTATAACATAGGTTCTGGCCGACCAAAGTTATATCTGGTTGACCAGATATAACTGAACCAGAAACAGAGTCAGAAAAATCTCTGTCTGGTCGACCAGATATGGACCTGGTCGACCAGAGGCTACAGACTCGGACAGAATTTTTCCAGGAACTCTGTCTGGTCGACCAGGCCTCAATCTGGTCGACCATACAGTGTTTCTAACTATCATTTTCTTTCAAATAACATGAACGTTTTATGAACGTTTTGGCAGTTATTTTTGAATATTTTTGAACTAAAATTATACCTATAAATAGGTGTTAAGTTCTGAAATTTTAAATAAGAATTCCTTTCTATAAACTTGAGTTTTTCTTGACTTCTTAAGATCATTTCTGAAGAGAAAAACTGAGTGAAATTTTCAGTTTTGTTCTTGATAAAAGTTCCATTACTCTAGAACAAAAACCATCCCTATAGCCTATTGTAAGTCACTCACATCTATACATCAAGGCTTATAGGAAGAGAAAGTTGTACCATTTTGTTTCAGTTTGATAATCTCTTGAAAGAAGAGATTGTTGTGGCATTGGCAATTGAAGATTGTCAAGGTTGTACGGTTTGCTTGCGGGTTGCAAGTGCTTGCTGTTTTGCAAGTGGAAATAGTGGAGAAATCTCAAGCGAGGCTTGGGGACTGGATGTAGGTCTGGAGGATCGAACCAGTATAAATCCTTGTGTTTGTGTATGCAATTTTCTGTGATTGTCTACACATTGGTTTGATCTTTCCTACTCTTTGTGATATTATTTTATTGAAATTTAAAGTTTCCGCATTAGATTTCATAAACACTATTCAACCCCCCTTCTAGTGTTTGAGTGCCATTGCAGCGATCCTTCATGGGGTACCGGGTTCCGGGTTCCGGGTTGGGGTTAGGGTTGGGGTTCCGCTTTAGGGCTGAGGTGGGGTTAGGTTGGGGTTGGGTTAGGGTTAGGGTTAGGGTTAGGGGGTTAGGGTTTAGGGTTAGGGTAGGGGTTGGGGTTAGGGTTGGGTTTAAGGTTGGGGTTGGGGTTAGGGTTAAAAACTAAAAACTCACATTATAAGGGGTTAACCCATTGTGAAGACCCAAATTTCTTTAAGTCTCCATAAAAAAAATTAAAAAATAGAAGATTTTTTATTTTCATTGCAAAACTAAAGTTACAATTTTTAGAAATTCTTCTTAAAAGAGTAGCCCTCATGTCCTCGAAAAGAGAATTTATTAAATTTTTCACATCTCGCTCTCCTTCACTACACCTATTTATAGATTACATAAGTCAATATGAGCCCTTCGATCAAACTTGGTCCCAAGAAATCAAAAATTTGGCCATAGGTTGAAAGGATAGAATATTCAACATCAAATTTTAGAATATTTACTATTTTGCCACTAGTTCACTAAAATAGCCATATCTTGAGTTAACTCCGATTTGACTCAAACTTGATCTGCTAGATTTGTAATTGAAAGATGAATAATCTTATATGATTCTCAATTTGATCAAATAGATTTATCCTCCAATACTGAGCGATCATGGTCATTTTTTCTCTGATTTTTATTAGGCTTTACTTGGGCTTTTTCTTGGCTTCATTGAGCTTCAATTGGGTTCACGATATCTTTGCTTAGGCTCTTATTTATTTTCTTTATTTTTATTACAAAACAGGATAAAAATATAATGCTAATCATTTATTTGCATGAAACTTATTTAAAATAGTGGCATGAAAATATAATAAAATATGATAATCAAGTAACCCCAAAACTAAACTTTCCTAGTCTTCTAGCAAAGAAAGAAAATGACAAAGGAAGAAATTGAAAAAAATCCCCACTCACTTACGTAGGAATCGTGATTGTATCTAGTGTATACAACAAGCCTTTAAGCTCTTAGGTTACTCTAGAGGATGAGTTATAGTCTAGTGAGAGTTTGCTGTGAATATACCCATAAACTTTGGTCACTTGCTAATTTAAACAAAAAATTAATTTATGAATGATTTATGTGGTTTATTTAAATAATCCAATGTAAGCTAGTTTTTACTCAAGAAAATATTTTTATGCATAACTCAAAAGTAAACCTCTTAGAAAATATTTTTATTGTAGTTATACAAAACCAATTCAAACTTAGAAACTTTTATTTAAAATTATGAAAAGAACATCCTAATTCTTTGCTTCATTAAATTTCCAAGCCCCTTGGTCAAATTTACTTTTAAAAAAAATATAAATATAAATAACTATATATTTTTCTCATATTTTATATATACATATATCACTTCATTCCTTCGTGATTTTTTTACTTTATCGTGCATTTCTAAGTGAGCATGTAACGAGCTTTGCAAATGTATTGCAACTAATTAGGCTTAGATCATTAATCAAGGAAATA
>NW_017972399.1:21065-139365 GCF_001876935.1 Asparagus officinalis | reverse complement strand
GGAAATATTTAGATCAAAATGATTTGAGAAATGGACATCTACTCTATGTCAAGCATTAAAAAATTTTATTACTTTAAATAAAGTCCAAATTTAGAGCTATAGAAAAGTATAATACTTTAAAGTTTATTTAGAATTTATCATAAAAAGGATAACTTGAGTGTAAAACCAACTAAGAATTAGAAAGCTTAAAAATTAACCACGTAAATCAATTATTGATGAACTTAATCACATTGGCAAGTGACAAATATTTTTTCTTCTTGATAAAAGGAGAAAAATAAAGAAACGGTAGAAAAACAGAGTTTTTAAAAAAAATTAAAGAGAAAATAAAAAATAATTAATCTCTCTCCCACATCTAAAGTTTGCATTGTCCTCAATGGTGACCAGAATAACGATGTAGAGTTAAAAGATAGAAATTGAAAAACTCGTATTCTGCAATAGTTTTCATCTTATTGCTGAAAATTTAACTTCGCATTTTAAAGAAGTCTAAAACGATAAAGTACTCTACAATGCACTTGAATTCTATTTGTGCACTCTTCAAGTCCTTTAGTAATTTTGTAGCATTTGATAATGAGTCAACAGAGGGTTAGACTTATCAAATTTATCATGCATTTTGTCTTTGAAAGTACCCTAGAGGGGGGGGGGGTGTGAAAAGGATATATGTTAATCTAATCTGATTACAATGCCAATTTAAAACTTATTAACAAACTATCCTAGCAAGTATGATATTCAAGAGATGCATGCAAGGATAAGAGAATAAATAAGGGCAAAATAAACATGAACCAATGGCGATATAACAATATAATGAGCACAACATAAGTACGCCAAGGCAAACGCAAACAAACGATATGATCACGGAGTTCGGTCCTTCTGACTTACGTTTCCGTTCCCCACTCCCGGGGAGAATCCACTATCACAATAGGTTTTCAACGTTCACCCAAAAATGTTTATACCTCACGATTCGGTTTTCTACGCTCATCGACAAACGTTTAAAACTCACACTTGTAACTACCCAAATACCACCTCAAGTGTTGGCCTCTCACGTGTCACCTTCCACAAGTGTTCGGAATTATCACCTCTCTATAGGCTTTACCACCGACCTCACTCCTCTTGGAACCGACCACGTCTCTCACCTTACACTCCTCTTGGTGTACTTATGTAATACAATGTAATCTCATAATAAATACTCAAATAAAAAGATTTGTTCTCTATAATAGATAAGAACTCAATGTAAGCTCACTCTTAATGATACACTCCCCACAAACCCAAATATACAATATGTGTAAAATACTAAAGCTCAATGGTTGTGTGTGTAAATAATGAGAAATAATCAAAACTAAACTCAATTATAAAATCTAGCTTAATAAAATGATAATCAAACAAATATATAAATATAAAGCTAGAATTGACTTTAGAAAATCTTCTCTAGAAATTAATAGAGAGAGAGAGATGAAGTGGAATCCCAAGCACCAAAGAGATGATCTCCTCCACTTGTGAAAACAACTTCACACAAAACACACTTGAAACAAAAACTTAAACAAACTTTTAAACATCATTAAACTTGTTTTTAAAACTCTCTTAGTGATTGAAAATAGTTATGACAATGGGGTATATATAGGGTAGAAGAAATCAGCACAAGAAATACACAAAAACCCATAAAATCAATAAAATAAACAAATCCAAAAAATAGCCATTACTATGCAATGGCTAGTTTATAAGTCGACTTATGTCTTATGAGTCGACTTGCTCCAGTTGTAAGTCGACTCAGCAGACAAAAATAACAAACATGAAAACAATTTATAAGTCGACTTGCTATAAGTCGACTTGTTGTATTTTTAAGTCGACTTAGCAGATAAAATTTATAATTTTTAGAACAGTTCATAAGTCGACTTGCTACAGTACATAAGTCGACTTATAAACATGCACATGCATTGTTCATGTATAAAATTTGATTTTTTAAGTGCCTTAAAATTAGCAAATAAATTCTAAAAAATATAAAAATTTGGGAAATGATTATAAACATGAAAATGAATACGTTACAATTTTTTTTTTCAAATTGCACCTCCTAATTATGAAAAGTCTTCATTTTATAAAAACACTCAAATACGTGTATATGTAAAACACTTGATTTTTTAACTTTTGACTTAAACCAAGTTATGAAACCTTTAAATATTAATTTATAGACTAAGTAAAAGCTATAAACTAGTGTTGTTTAGTCCAGAAACTAATAACACAATATTTTCCCAAAAATGATGTTTTGCATAATGTATGCATTTTACAAAAAATGAAATAATATATATGAAACGTATGAGTATGTATATGAATATATCTATTGTTTCATATTTGTATAACTAAACCAAATACAAAAACAATAAATATGAAATATGTAAGTATATAAAAATAACAAGTATATAAAAATAACTATTTGTTTTATATTTATATAAACTTGAAAGCTATAAAACTCAAAACGTATATGTGTGTATATATGAGCTTTAAGTACCAACCACTACAACAAAATACAACATTTCCGACGAAATAAAAACATCGGCAAAAGTTTAAAAAACATTGGGAAAAATCTTTCTCGATGCAAAATGCAGTGTCGCTAACGCGTCGTCAAAAGTGCATCAAGGAAAGTATTTGGCAACGCAAAACAACCTTCGTCGGTAAAAATCAATACTTTTGGTGACGCTTCATGCATCAGGAAAAGTACATCTTTTAGCGACGCATAATATTTTGTGTCGGCAAAAGGTATGCAGAATTCTCTCAAATGCAAGAGTGCATCAGCAAAAGTAGTACTTTTGGCGATGCATGCTGCGTTGGCAAAAGCCAAACCATCGGCAAAAGCATAGCTTTTAGCGACGCAAAACTGTTCGTCACTAAAAATTATACTTTTGGCAACGCAAGTTAGCGTCAGAAAAAGTGTAGCTTTTAACGATGCTATAATCAATTATCAGAATCTTATATATGGTAGTGTAGTCGACTGCTAAGCAGGAGTAGTCGACTATCGGGAATTCCTAGACAAGCTAGGTTTTAGTTTTCTGATCGCATTTGTGTTATTTTACGAACCTAATTGATCCCTTCTCTATATAAACACGTCCATACCCTAATTTCTGAGATTTATCACGTCAAAATTCAGCCGCCTGCTCCCCCTAAACCCTAGATCCGATTTTTGAGTTTCCTCGATGTGTTTTGAGAAGCGACTTTGAGCAGAGGGAGAGATCGAGAGCAGTAGCTGAATAGAGAAGTTATACACACGTTCAGGAGATCAACACAGTAATAGAGACAAGGTCGCCTGCATCCAAACCTTACCTATAGTGTAGTTTATGTGTTCATGAAGAAATACAATTATATCGATGTTAGATCTTGTTGTTGTACATGTTAAAAAGGAAAATTTTTGATATAAAAGTTTCACCTAAGGTTAGATCTTCATGTTTTACTTGTTGTTAATAATATAAACGTGATCAAGATCATTAGGTTGCATAGATCTACGTTTAAATCTTGTTTTCTATGATTTAATCATGCTTAAAACCCTAAACTTGTGATGTAAGGGGTCTCACATGTAAATTAAGATTTGTAAAACCCTAGATCTGGGATATTTTGGTTTTGTAATCATGATTGAACAAAATTATTTTAGTTTTAAGTTTAAAATGTAAGCATGATTCATGTTGATTAAATCAATGATTAGAGTTTATATTAAGTTCTTGTTTAAATGAAAAGATTAAAACTAATTAGTTGAAATCAAGGTTTTAGATAATCATGGTGATGATTCTTTTGATTCATATTTACTAGTTTTATGCTGTATTAAAGTATAATTATCACAGGATGATTGCAATGTATTGTTTTTACATGAATCTATGCAAGTTTTGACTTAGTAGTCGACTACTAAGTGTAGTAGTCGACTACTCAAGCCCGAATTGACTTAACAGAAACTGAGTTAATACAGAGTAGTCGACTAATGTTCTTATTAGTCGATTACTAATCCTGAATTTTGTATAACAGAGTGTGGTGGACTTAGTGTACTCAACTACTAAGCCTAGTAGTCAACTGCTATGATTGATTTACTGTGTTATGTATTGTTTTGTTTTGAATTTCGACTATGGGTTTGAGTTACATGTTATAGACATAATTATAAATGAATAGTGTTGTAGTACATGTGGTAATACCCTAGTGAGGGATTTTATTAAGTATTAATTCGAATACACATTTCCTATATCATGGTATCCGCACTAGAGTGTGCGTCGAGGTTGGTGAAGCTATATTATAGTATCCGCACTAGAGTGTGTGCAAAGGTTGGTGAACCTATATTATGGTATCCACACTAGAGTGTGCATAGAGATTTGTGAACCTATGTTATTGTATCCGCACGAGTGTGCACAGAGGTTGGTATACATATGCTGTTGTATCCATACGAGTGTGCGTAGAGGTCGGTGTACCTATGTTGTTGTATCCGCACGAGTGTGCGTAGAGGTCGGTGTACCTATGTTGTTGTATCTACACGAGTGTGCGCAGAAGTAAAGGAACCTATATCTTCGTTTTCGCATAGTTATGTGCAGAGTTTGAAATGGTTATTAGTGTTGTGCACGAATGTGCTATTAGTTGGTAAGAATTAGAAAAGGAAACTTATATAACTTGATAGGCCAAAAATATTTGTTGTACACTAAATATGATATTACTCATTCATGAGTAGTTTACATCTGAGACACTCACATGTTAGTACATGATATATATATATATATATACTACCTTGATGTTGAATATGATGTTTCACTTACATGCCTTCATTCCAGTCATTTTTGAGTATTATTATTTCATAGTTACGGGGGAAAAAGGATTTCTAGGTAGACTATACTTAATAGATAGAGTATCCACTACATGTAGTAGCCCTTCCCTTGGGGGCGGATGTAGGTGATCTTGCTTAAGTGCGCTGACACTTTTATTGTTGTTCTTTTTATTTTTATTTTCCTTTCAGGCAATTCAGAGCATCGGAGAGTCGCATGATGATGGAGTTCTTGTATAGTCGTTGTTATATAGTAGATGAGACTCCACAGTAGGCTAGCTTTATGTTTAGTTACTATAGTTCCTCTTTATTTCTTATTTTGTAGAAGCTGTGAGCCTTGGTACATTCTTGGTTGATTCATGTCGTGATACATTCTTTTATTTCAGGATGTAAGATGTACTTCAGATTTGTTTCATTGAGACATGATTTATTTGAGACACTTTATCCTATATCATGTCAGTTGCAGTTATTTCATTTTATGGCATATTTGTGCATGCACTTTATTTTTGATTCTACTAGAGGATATTGCTGTGATTGGTAAAACTTGTTGTTACATCAGTATGGGTGCATAACATGTTTGACATCTCTGGGTTCACTTTGGACTGTAGCCATGTGTGAAAATGGGGGTGTCACATGTGATCTTAACTGGTAATAAGTGTGCTGACTTCGTCAGCTGATTAACTATAACCCAAACTGAATCGTTCATCTTCTTTGATCTCGACAATCCTACAATGAAGTCCATAGAAGTATGCGCCCATTTCTACTCTAGAATGGGTAAAGGTTGTAGAGTTCTTGCTAGTTTCTGGTGTTTTTCCTTCACCTACTGGCAAGTAAAACATTTAGCCGCATATTCTGCGATCTCCCTATGCATACCACTCTATCAAAAATGTCTCTTCAGATCCTTATACATTTTAGTTGTGCCGCATCAAACAAATCCTTCCTCAGCTATGCATTAGCTAGTATCACTAATCAGCCTTCCATCCGAAGGCTTCTATCTGCTCCAAGGGACCAATCTGCCTTGGGCTCTTTGGAAATCTCCTCCTTTCGAGTTTAAATCCAAGAATCCTCTAGTTGTGCTCTAACTACTTTATCACTCCAAGATGGCTGCATTAACATAGCTCCCAAAAATACGCTTGTTCTACCAATCTCTGGCCTAAAATCAAACTGACTAAGAATATGAAGATCTCGATATAACGAGCATCTCAAAATTGAAATCTAATGTCGACGCTTCCTACTCAAAACGTCTGCTACGACATTCACCTTCCTCGGATGGTACTGAATCGCAAACTCGTAATCCTTGATAAACTCAACCCATCACTGTTGCCTCTGATTGAGTTCCTTATGAGAAAATAAGTATTTCATACTCTGGTGGTCTGTGAATAACTCGAATTATACCCCATATAGGTATGTCTCCATGTCTTCAACGCAAAGACTACTGCTGCTAACTCTAAGTCGTGCGTAGGGTAGTTCTGTTCATGTATCCTCAAGTGCCGTGAGATGTATGCCACTACCCTCTGGGTCTGTATCAAAACGCCTCCTAGACCCGCTAACGACGCATGACAATGAATGTCCTATCACTTCTCAGAATAGTTAGCACCGATGCTGTAGTCAACTTGGCCTTTAATATCTCATAGGCCTCTTGGCACACCATACTCCAAACAAACTGTATACCCTTTTTCGTAAGGCGTGTAAGTGACTTAGCAATCTTCAAGAAGTCGTGAATGAACTTTCTATAATAACCAATCAAACCCAAGAAACTACGAATCTCTATAACTGTTTTGGATGGCTCTCGATCAAGTACTACTTCAACTTTTACTGAATCTATTGTAATACCCTCTCTACTAATGACGTGGCCAAGAAATCTAACCTCAGATAGCCAAAATCCGCACTTGCTGAATTTTACGTTTAACTAGTGCTCCCATAGAGTCTGCAAAGCTAATTGAAAACCCTGCTCATACTCTGCCTCCAATCTCGAAAAAATAAAAAAATCATCAGTAAACACTATCACAAATTGGTCCAAGTATGGACGGAAAATCCGGATCATAAGATACATGAATACCGCGAGTGCATTGGTCAGCTCAAATAGCATGATGAGAAACTCAAAGGACCCATACCGACTCAGAAAGGCTGTCTTGGGAATATCCATCTCCCTAACCTATAACTTTTGATAACCAGAATGAAGATCAATCTTCGAGAAATGTTATGCTCCCTACAACTGGTCGAACAAGTCATCAATTCTCAGTAGAGGATACCTATTTTGAATAATGACCTTGTTCAACTTACTATAATCAATACACAATCACATGCTACTATCATTCTTCTCCACGAAGAGGATCGGTGCTCCTATGAAAAAGACTCCGGTGAATAAAACTATGAGATAACAACTCATCTAGCTGGGTCTGTAGCTCCCTCATCTCAGTAGGTACCATATGATAGGATGCTCGGGATATCAGTACTGTGCTCTGTTGCAACTCGATGTAGGACTTAACCTATCTCACTGAAGGTAAATCTAGGTATGTCCCTATAGACATCCTGAAAATCAGAGACAACTCTAGTCTCGCATAAATCAGCACTCCGGTCCCTCAACATCACCTCCTCAATGTATACCAGGAATAACTCCGCATTCTGGTCACCGTATAAGGTTGCTACTATCTATACAAACTCTACGAATGCTCACAAGCTAACTATTTTAGAAAAATAATCGATACTGACATGGTATGATGAAAACCAATCCATACCAAGAATGACGTCGAAATTCGACATCTGCAAAATGATCAGGTCAAGGATGAACTCAAACTCATCTAGACTGATGACACATCTCCTACATATACTCTCTAATAGGGATACCTTCCCTAGAGGAGTAGGGACTGATAACGGTATATCTAAGGGATGTGCTACAAGCTGAAGCCTATCCATGAAGGCATGAAAGATAGAAAGTTGTGAAGTTCCTGAATCCAACAAGATTCGAGGTGGAATGGAAATCATTAAGAAAACTTCACTCGCACCATAATCACGTGGTACCACTATATAAACTTTGCCGGTGGCCCGTGCCTGCTGCGCTACTGGCGGTGGAACATATAAGTCCATCTGACCCTACGGAATACTAAGAATAATGCAAATTTTGGCTTACTAGCCCCTCAATCCTCGGAATAACATGTAGTTCCTCTATCCTCCACTGTTGGCCGTAATCACGGCCCTAAGACTGTTGACCCTGACCTTGGTCATACTAGCCTCCTACTGGTGTACCATGATAATCCTTCTCTCTTAGTCCGATCTTGCTATAATTGTAACATGTATCCCAAATCCTGCGTTGTTGCGGCGTTCTCAAATCATGTTGTGCTCTCTTCTTATACTATACTTGTCACTGGTGGTTAAAATCCTTGACTCGCTACTGGGTTCTCTAGATCCTGTAATAGGCCTCTTGTCTTTATCATTGTCATCATGCTGGTCTTGATTCCATAATGAACTACAAGCATATCTCCCTGCTTAAATCGGATTAGCTCTAGCTGCTTGTCGAAGAAGTAACAAAATTCTCCTAAATAAGTAATATTTGGTGCTTTAGCAAAAATCTGAAGTCGGTGCCATCCGGTGCGATCCTTTATGTTGAATACATGTAGCTTCTACTTTGGTACTGAGTCGACATTAAGAAATTTTTACATATTTCTTCCATTTATAGGCTACACATGAATCCATTGTGCTCTAAACTATGATGCTCTCAATATCTAATGTCTTTCTTATCTTACAGAGCCAAGCCTCTTACTCTGCGGCTCTATCCATAGCTGGTTATGGTGATGGTGTAATCATAAGTATCGTCTCTTTAATAGGCACAACTGGTAGAACTGATGGTGGAACTTTAGAAAATGGTACTGTTGGTGGAAACAGATACATCTCTCGCTCTTGAGTGTTACAAAATCTTACGGAAAACAGTACCATGAAGTCGATCAGATACTGTGGAGCCTGATGCGGCTCGGGCTATGCTTGCTCAACTCTCCAGGTACGAGTTTTATCTCGATCACATCCTCATCCCGATATTTATAATATCAAGAGGAGAGTTTAATTGTCACAATAAATGAGATCACAACAATATATATATACATAACATATCACAATATGTATTCATAACACATAGTATTCAAGCAAATACTTTAAATCAACATAAAATAGTTTTCATAAATTTTTTTTTGTAAATTTTGTAATATACGCATATAACGTCCTCACTCATTCTAGGAATTCCTAACGGACTCTATACATGAATCCTAGGAAACTCTATACTAGCTTCACGACTCGACACATGAATGATCTTAAGGATGCTAAAACTAGAACTCTGATACCAACTGTGACACCCCTGGTTTCACACATGGTTACAGTCCAAGGTAAATACAAAGATGTCAAACCTGTCATGCACCCACACTGTGCAAAAAAAAGTTTCACTAATCACAACAATATCTTCTAGTGGAATTAAAAATAAAGTGTATGTACAAATAGGCAAAAGAAGGAAAATAACTGTAACTGACATGATATAAGAAAGAATGTCTCATACATAAATCATGTCTCAATGAACAAGTCTGGAATACATCTGTCATCATGAAATATATGAATGTATCATGACATAGATCAACTAAGAATGTATCAAGACGCATTGCCTTTACAAAATGAGAAAAATAAAGAAATCTCTAATAACTGCATATAAATTCTGTCTACTGTAGAGTCTCGTCTACTAGCTCATATGACGGAGACTATGCAAGAGCTCCGTCATCATGCGACTCTTCGATGCTCTAAACCGCCTGAAAGGTAAATAAAAATAAAAAGAACAATAACAAAAGCGTTAGCGCGCTTAAGCAATATCACCTCCATCCACCCCTAGGGGAAGGGCTACAACATGTAGTGGAGGCTATATCTATTAAGCATAGTCTACCTAGAAAATCCTTTTTCTCTCGTAATTAAGAAATAATAATACTCAAAATTACTGAAATAAAAACATATAAGTGAAACATTATATTAAACATCAGAGTAGAATATATATATCTCGTGTACTAACATGTGAGTGTCTCAGATGTAAAACTACTCATGAATGAGTTATACCATATTTAGTGCCCGCTAAACACATTTGGCTATTAAGTCATATAAGTTATCTTTTTTGATTCTTCTCAAATGGCAGCCCTGTGCATGACAACCAATAACCATTTCAAACTCTGCGCATAACTATGTAGAAATGAAGATATAGGTTCCTTTACTTCTGCGCATACACGTGCGAATACAATAATATAGGTACACTGACCTCTGCGCATACTCTAGTGCGGATACAATAATATAGGTTCACTAAACTCTACGCACACTCTAGTGTAGATACCATAATATAGGTTCGCCAACCTCTGCGTACACTCTAGTGTGAATACCATAATAAAAGTTCACCAGCCTCTGCGCACACTCTAGTGCAGATACCATAATATAGGTTCACCAACCTCTGCACACACTCTAGTGCGGATACCATAATATAGGTTCACCAACCTCTGTGTACACTCATACAGATACGATGTCAAAAGGAAAAGTGTACTCGAAACAATACTTAACAAAATCCCTCTTTAGGGTACTAACACATGTACTATGACACTAGTCATTTATAATTATGTCTACACATGTACTATCATGCAATTCAAGCCTTGTGCTCGCATCTAAAAACAAAATGACACATCAGCCTTTGTAGTCGCCTACTAAAGTTAGTAGTCGATTACACTGAGTCCCTAGACTCTATAATACATTAATCAGGATTTAGTAGTCGACTAATAAGAACGTTAGTCGACTACTCTGTATTATTCTAGCTTCTTTTAAGCCAAACTCGACACGAGTAGTCGACTACTACTCTTAGTGGTCAACTACTTAGCAGAAACATGCACAACTTCGTGTACGAATAGTACCAAACAACCATCACAAGTTTATTATGCTTTAACACAATATAAAGCTAGTAAATACAAATCAAAAGAATTATCATCATGATTATTTAAACCATTGATTCAACTATTTTTGGTTTAATCTCCTCATAATTTAAAACTTGACATAAACCCTAGTTATCGACTAGATTATCATATACATGCTTGCATATTAAACTTGAAACTGATAATAATTTGTTTATTCACATTTACAAAACCGAAATATCCTAAATCTAGGGTCTAATCAAACTTGATTAACATGTAAGCCCTTTATATCACAAGTTTAGGGTTTTAAGCATGATTAACACATAGAAATCAAGTTACAAACGAAGATTTACACAATCCAATTGATCATGATCACGTTTCTATTATAAACAACAAGATAAAACATTAGATCTAGCATTTTATTAAGATCTATCATCAAAAACCTCATTTTAACACATCGGGTTATAAATAAGCATGCGAAACATTTATTTAAACATTTTAAATCATTCATTAACTAAGGGTGCAGGTTTGGATGCAAGTGATCTTACCTCAAACGTCATGTCGAGCCTCTGGACACATGTGCAAGATCCCTACTCGCTCAAAAGCACGCAATCTCACCCTCCGCTCAACGATTTGCCTCAAATTGCCTCGAGGAATACTAAGAACAACCTCTAGGGTTTGTGGGGGATGGTGGCTGGTAACCCACGTGAAAATAACCCAAGAATTAGGGTTTAAACATTTTTATATACTTAGGTTAAGATCTGGGCTCAAAACGATTCGAATCTGACTCGAAAACCAAACCTGGTATGTCTAGGGAAACTCTCGCTAGTCGACTACTAAGCTTAGTAGTCGACTACTCTATATTCCTGTAAATTGTATACAGTATTTTGGCTGTAACGTTCACATCTGACCTCAGAATGAGGTAATTTAAGATATGTTGGAAATCTCTTGAAGAGACCTACAACTTTTGTCTTTTGAGTTTTTCCAGATTTCTTCTTCGTGCATGATATGTGCATTTGCACTCATATATTCACATATATACATTGATTTGATCTCAAATCAATCCCTAGCATACTCAAACATCAAAATATGTTATTTATCACCATATAACATATTTATTATTTTTATCACATATATTTAATATTTTAGGGTTTTACAGCAAGTAATAATTTATATATGTATCATTAAGAGAAAGTGTCACAAGGGTCTAAAACATAAAAAATTTCAAAAATAGGAATCGTAAAACAAAAATTAATAATGAAATGATTAATCAATAAATCCAAAAATTTATTAATTATCAAAACATAAGTCATGATTGATTGATAAATAATAAATACCTAATAAATCTGGGGGTTTCACAAATATAAACCTCTCATAAAAAATAAAGCCAATAAAAATTTGTAATGTATAATGAAAACAAAATTATTAAAAGAAAATGTTGTTTTTGTTTTCATTTAGATAAAATTTTCAACAACATTAAAAGAAAATTTTCAAAACACGTTTTTTGAAAAAAATTAAAAATAAAAACACTAAAAATCTTAATTTTAAGATCAAAAAGATTTTGACACCCAAACATTTTTAGTGCCGACAAGTTTAGGGATATGACCCCTATCATTAAAGCTTAATGCTCTTGGGTTATGATCCCATTTGGGCATATTTGGTATAGGAACAAGGTCAAAATAATAATTGTACAAATAACATTTTCGATTGCAATATGTGCAATGAAAAGGTTAAAATAAATTGTGTTGACCTTGTGGTTGTGCACCAGAATCATTTGCAAACATATATGATCTTTTAAAAGCATTTTGCAAATGAGAAACTCTTTTCAGATCAAAAAAATGGTCAAATGATCAAAACGACCGCAAAAAACACACTTAAACACATGAGCATGTTTATGATGAGCTATGTGAGCATGTACATGTGTGTGTGATGATAAAGCGTGATGGGATTGTTTGTGGAAAAATTTGCAATAAGAAAATAATGAAAGAATTGTATCTGATTTTATTCTCTCTAACTGCTTAGAAAAAGAATGTTTACAACTCTCTCAACTCTCGATTACAATTTGAATTCCTGATTACAAAAGAGAAGAGAATTGATCTGGATTCTCCCCTTTGTTTAAATCTGGGTTCTTCGCGGTGACGATAAGATGCCTCCCTCGAATGCTTGCATCGAGTTTGCTTCTCGTTGATGATCCGAATGTCTCAACTAACTAAAACAAATGACTTATGTGGTCCAACTGATCAAGAACTCTTGACGAGTTTTGTAACTCAGAACGAGTAACAACTCTGGTGAAAAGAGTTGTTAGAACCGAAAATAATTCAGTTGAAAAGCCAAGTATCGAATATCTGGAAATCTTCAGTTTGTTGAAGATTGTTGCCTTCAGATTCTCTCCTCTCCCGGATCTGATCTCCAAAATCCGATCTCCAAAAGCTGATGCCCCCCAAAAGTCCTCTCCCTCACTCTGTTGAGTTTGTTCAGATTTATAGGGGAATTAGAGGTGTAACTGCCTCCATAATCTGTGCTATATAAGGGTTTAGTCGCCCTATTAATCGGGTGTAACAACCCACTTTAACCACTCCCTAAATTGTGGGTGAACAGCGGTTTTCTCGAAACCGTATGGATTACGTTTGAATGAGTCAACGTCTTGACTTGCGTTCTGGATATGATCCTGCATCTAAACGCAGTGTCTGGAGTCGCGTTCGCAGCGATATGACGTTGCGGATGCAGCGGCTGAAGAGCTGCGTTTGCAGCGGCTGAAGAGCTACGTTTGCAGCGGCTGTAGAGCTGCGTTTGCCCTCTCTGTCTTTATATATGGATGACACCAATGACCAGTCGAGAAGGCCTTATTCAGGTTATTTGTGATAATTGAGGTATCCAAATAACGCTCTATCAACTGCAGGTTCTAGATCTTCCCGCTTTTTTAAAATCATTACACTGCTTATCAGCACCTTTAATAGATGCTAATATAATATTAGTCATGTTGTTGTCACAGCCATCAAGATCAATCATCTTATATATGAGGCTGTGTTTGCGTTTGTAGCGGATGAAGCTGCGTTCGCGATCGAATTGGTGTTGCGTCTTGATGATGGTACGCAGGGGGAGGACTTCCACGTTTTGGTTTGAAGAGACCATCGATTTGTAGTCTCTTTCTGTTAGAGCGTTGCAAAGATCGTCGTTTTGTAATCTTTGCTTTAGCTCTTTGATATATGAGAGTCGTCAGATTGCAACTCCTGATGTTGATTGTGAAGGTCATTGATTAGAGCTTTCATCAGTTATTGTGAAGGTCGTCAGATTGTAACCTTCTGGAAGTCGTCAGACTGTAACTTCCATCATCAGTGTTTGATGGGGAATCAGCTATCTATTATTATTTTTAGACAACCTACAGAATCCCCTCCAAAGTTTTCAAAAGTTCACGGTTGACTGGGACGAATTTTCAAAACACTTTGGATCCCAAAATTTTGTTGACTGAATGCACCTCATCGCATATTGAGTGGAGCATCTCAAGGACTTAGACAAATTCGTTGACATAGACAAATTCGTTGACATTATCATTCTTGTTTGGTTCGTCAGTAATGACTTGGGCTTTAGCTTGTTTGACTAAGTTCGTCATCTTCAGGGAGGTTGAGCACTTCCGGGCTTAAGGCAGATCTATTATCATAGATAGAAAGAACGGCAAGACTGTATGAGAAGGACTTTATCCCCAGTTTAGTCAGGAGGAAAGCCTCAGAGGAACCCACTTTATCTCCTTTCTTGATCAGCTCAACTGGGATAATGATTTTAACCATATTGTCATTACTTGGAATATTAACCTCTTTGAAAGGGTTAGTTGCGCGATAGGCTGAGGTCGGTCACTAAAACGCATGGCTAAATCATGCGTTCAACCATCTGAGTGCGGGGATGCGTTTGGAAGTTGAGGCCCCTTATTTGAAAATGCGAAAATCACGTTTCGGGTGGGATTTTCGCCTAAAATCCCGCGCTGATTTGACGACTACAGCTGTTTATAAATAGACCACTAAGGTCAAATCAAAAAGTCGTTCGACTTTTCTCTTTCTTGCTTTTCTGTCGACCGCTTAACAGGGTTCCTGTTCATCTTCTCCGGTGCTCCAACGAAGGAAAAATTCATTATCAGAATGGCTCCCAAGAAGAGATTGGCCTCCAAATCAAAGATCGCCCCAGCTCATGGTGCTCCTTTGGCTAAAACCTCTGGGGATGTTCAGACAACTGCCCCATCATCTCTGACTTCCTCAATTAACGGTAAGTCTGGGCAGTCGAAAGTTATTTTGACAAATTCCTTCCCTTCAATCTTTGATTGGGGGCTTGCCTTCCACCATTAGAACACAGAGATCGTACTTAGTGTTTCTCAGTTTTAGAACGTATAGTTAGCTCCATCATTCATGATATTTCAATGCAGGCTTAGACCCTACATTTTGAATTTTGAATGCGGGTTGAAACCCTGCGTTTTGAATTTCGAATACGGGTTGAAACCCTGCGTTTTGAATTTTAGATGCTGGTTGAAACCCCGCGTTTCGAATTTTGGACGCGGGTTGAAACCCTACGTTTCGAAATTTGGATGCGGGTTGAAACCCTACGTTTCAAATTTTGGATGCGGGTTGAGACACAGCGTTTAGGAATTTGATCGCAAGTCTGGACCTTGTCGTTTAAAATCTGGACGCAGATCCAAAACTTGCCTTCTTGAGTTAGACTCCTTTGTTTAACTGACTGATTTTCTTTTCCATCTGCAGTATGCTATTCCAACGAGCCTCTTTCTTTCAACCATTACTTCGGTCATGCGGGAGGTACGGAGAAAATACAATCTTCAGTTTTCATGTAGAGTATCCAGTATTCCAGGACACCCACAAAGAGCGGGCGAAACAAAATACAATCTTCAGTTTTCATGTAGAGTATCCAGTATTCCAGGACACCCACAAAGAGCGGGCGAAACTCATCACTCAAGCTTTCCCCGAGACTCTCAGGTCCTTGGTTACGGATGCTAAATTTGAAACCGCTGAGCGTGAGATTTTAAAGAAACCATCTTTCCTCTTCGGGGACTCCGTTAAAATGGATCCAAAGCGGATGTCGGAAGGAAACTACAAATGGCTGAAGGCTGTCAACAACCGTCGTCTTTTCCTTCCAAATTTAGAACGAATGTGGCCGATTTCTTATTATCAATGTGCTTCTATCCCACGGTCCATGAATTGGGAACTCGTTCAGGATCAAGGAGGTGTTGCTACGGGGCACATTACTCCTCATGGCACTCATCCGGCTGGTTTTAATCATTTTGTGGCCTTGAAACCGGGTTTATTCAAAAAAGAACACCATGTCGGTGAACCTGCTAAGCTGGCGGAGGTCTTCATCAGGAAATTTATTTCTGTCAAGGGAGAATTCCCTGCTCAAGATTTTAGAGCTCCGACATGGGTACATTCAAGTGAGATAGACTGGTGGGCCCAGATGATAAATTTCGCCTTAGAGGAGCTGGAAGAACCTTTGAGAATTTCAGAGTTAAGGACTCCAATAATAGCCACTCGATATGGGATTTCTCCAAATTATAGTGGGCTTTTTGCTATGCTAGAGTTTTACAATCCTCACACCAGTACCTTTTTCACTCCTGTTGGTGAATTAGGCTTTGCTCTCCATGAGATGTTTGAAATCTCTGGATTGTCTTTTGGAGAGCTGCCTTATGAGGGATTTGTCCTCGGTAATAGGGAATTGGAGATCCTGAAACATGGTGCCCCCGAGATCTATGACACTTATTGGAAATTGATGTGCCATTTCCAGATATGTGCACAGACTATAGGGAAAAGAGCCGGTGGTGTGAAACAAGGACAGTGGGTAGAGTATCTTTTCTGGAATCTGTGGGACAAGGACGCTGAGGTGACTCGCTTAGCTGCCAGTACTCTCGAGGAAATCCATGAACGCATCAACGACGCGACCTCCCACTGTACTTGTGAGGTAAAGGAGGATGTCTTCCCGGCTTTCACCACATTCAAAAGCTTCCATTATCAGGCAGAAGTCCCAATCTCCGACACGGCCTTATTTGCTGGTTTTCTTACTCTTTAGTTGAAACGCTGTGTAGTACCCACTAGGCCAGTGGATGCTATTACAGTAGAAGTATTATACCCCGTTGTTCTTCTGGCCCATGGACGGCCCTTAAATCTTCTTTCAGCCATGGTGTGCTGCTTGCAGAGTGGCTTGCGGGAACTAGCCTCTGAGTTTATCGCTATCAAGAAATTTGACTCAGATGGGAATACTATCATTCAAACCCCAACCCCTCGAGTGCCAATGCCATATATTTATTTGGTATCTTCATTTGTGTTGCACTGTCCTTCGATAATGCCGACTCCTGAATCGAGTGATACCTCGGCTCCTCTTGTTCAGCAATTAGAAACTGCTCAATGGCTCGGTTGGTATCAGGTTAAATTCCGTGAGATATTTAGGCGGGATTATAATTACGAGATCGCTTGCAAGTTTCCCGTTTTTGAGGGCGGTGCGTATGGAGAAATCTATCAAGACACACCGGGGCAAAATTCTTTTACCATACTCAGTAGATGCGTCTTCTGGTGGCTCATAAATATTCGTCCAGGCTATCTTATTTTCCGACAAGGGAGAAAGTGTTTCATTGAACCGTATCAGCCTTATCGCTTTTCCCGACAATTTGGCTATGATCAGATTTATGTTGGAAATCCAAACCCTACTCTCGCGTACACAGGTAATGTGTATGAAGGAGAGATTTATGTTGGAAATCCAAACCCTACTCTCGCGTACACAGGTAATGTGTATGAAGGAGCAAGAGCTTGGTATTACTCAGTGGCCAAACCCTACTCTCGCGTACACAGGTAATGTGTATGAAGGAGCAAGAGCTTGGTATTACTCAGTGGCAAGCTGTACTGGAGCAAAATTTCGACTTCCGCATAAGATGCCCAACGTTCGTACTTCTTTAAGCTTTTGTGCGTAATACCAGGCTGCTTCCCAAATCTCAGCCTACAACATGAATTCTTCTTGTTTGAAGGTCATTCGTAAATGGTATGCTTCCAAGAGGAGTGCTAAAAGGGTCCGTGCCCGGGGGGTTAACGAGTACTTATCATATGAAAAGGCGATTACTGAAGACGAACATCAACAATCGCCAGAGGGGGTTCAGGAAGAGATCAGGATGCTAGATACCCACGAAGTAGAGCCTTCGAGAGTTAAAACTCGGAGCAAAAGTGCTACTGGAAAGAGGGCACTTGACCCAGCTGAGGAAGCCAAGTATGACAAACGAGCTCGCCGAAAGTTAGCGCTCGAACCTCCTGCTTCTAAACTTATGTCAGACGCTCAGAAAGCATGGCATGTAGAAGAGGAAGAACAAGAGTCTACTGCTATGGGACTTTCGCCTCAGCCTGGTCTCCCTACTATTGGTCCCGCTTTAGGAGGCACTGTTTCTTCTGCTCGTTCATTGAATGAAGAAGAGCGTGGAGATGAATCATTTGCCGGGGGCACAAAATTTGCCCCTGAAGACACGCTTCATGATACTGCCTCCACTGCCCCACATGTTGAAGAAGATAGACCTCCTGTCCAAGAACATATCGTAACTGCCCAGCAAGACCCAGTGGCGGACAAGTCTCCCTCTGCTTCTGTGTTACTACCCCCTGTAGGAGGTACACAACCAAGCCCTACGACTGGAGTCATATCAAAACCTACTATCACCGAGGATCCACCAGCATTTCCTCCCGTAGATGAAGATGAGCCTATGGACCATAGCGATGGTGAGAATGATACAGATGATGGTGGCGACCAAAGTGAGAGAAATGAGAACAATGACAATTTGGGTGATGATAGTGATGACCCCGGTGAGTGGGATATTCCACCGCCATCGTCTTCAGACAAGGCGTCAGCCTTCATTCCCCTGCCTCTCACTGGTAAGTGTTATCTGTTCTGACTCACGACCAATCTTTGTTTTATATTTAAACAGTTTTCTCATACAGATCCTATGATACATGAGGCGAGCACTGTCATCCCTCCTTCGACGCAACAACTTCCACCACCATCAGCTCAAGTGTCAGAGTCACCTTGCTTGGAGCTCTCAACGACAACTCTCCCGCCGGATACTTTATTGATAATTTCTTTAGCCCCTACAGAAGTTGTAGACGTGCCAAGATCATCTAAAATTAGGGAACTTATGGATCTTCAATCGAGTCCATCTCAACTGGATATCGGCGTTCCCTCTCAAGCCACTACGCCAAAATCGCCTGCTGGTCTCTTACTTGGTTCTGTATCTTCAGAGGTTTCTGTACCGTCTCCCATCGCTGCTTCGAGTCCCACGGACGTGCCAGATTTTCTCAAGATTTCTCTTGACTATTTAGAAAGTCTGACCAAGAAAGTGATTGAGGTTGTATTGGCTGGCAGAGATACTTTTGAAACTTTCAAACCCATGCTCACAAATAGTTTGAACAACCTTAAGTTCGTGGGTGATGTCCACATCGTTCAGCGTTGTTCAGAGGCCATCTCACGCCTAGAGGCACAACTAAGGTTCTTGGAGGCCTTAAGTCGTGCTGATATTCAAGCGCAGATCACGTCGATGTTTGAGGACATCTGGCTGAAGAATTTAATAAGTATGAAGCAGCTCAGTGTCATATAGCCGAGGAGGAAGTCCGAGTGGAACATTTACAAAAGCTGCATGCTCAAAAGCAAACTGAGCTAGCACTCTCAAACACTTCTTTAGAGAATTTACGAGAGAAGATCGTTGCTACTGAAGTAGAGTTGACCAGGTTGAAAGCCCAATTCAAATGAGAAGAAGCTATTGTCACTGAGCTCAACGTCAAAAGCGCAACCTCTCTAGTAGATTATCGCACAGGAGCTAATGCTCTTGCTAAGGCTAAACAGAAGATTGCTGCTATGTTACCTAGCGAGGAAGAGCTTCGGAAACGAGCTGAGATGCTAGTGCGAGCTGATCATGAAGAGAAACATTTTGACATTAAGTCTCAGCTCGCCTCATTCAGCTTGATGAATTGATGAGCCTGTTCTTGTGTCGCTCCTTTGGTAGAAACCACATTTATCTTCCTGTTGCTTTGTTTTCCTTTGAATAAAAGTAGTGATGTTTTGGTTTTTCATCGTTTCTTTTACATATCGTATTGTGACATGGAACCGTGAAATTCCACTTTAATATCAAAGGATAGATTTGCAAATCACAGAAATACCATATTAACATGGTGAGTTTATAGTCTTGTCGCTCTATTAGTAGATGTCGAAAAAGTGAAAGTGTTGAAAATGTTGCGTTTGGAGTAACTTTGAGGACCTATCACTCTATTGACGAGAGTCGATAAGTTGAAAATGTTGCGTTCGGAGCAACTTTGAGGACCTATCGCTCTATTGATGAGATTCGATAAGTTAAAAATGTTGCATTCGGAGCAACTTCGAGGACCTATCGCTCTATTAATAAGAGTCGATAAGTTAAAAATGTTGCGTTCGGAGCAACTTTGAGGACCTATCGCTCTATTGACGAGAGTCGATAAGTTGAAAATGTTGCGTTCGGAACAACTTCGAGGACCAATCACTCTATTGACGAGAGTCGATAAGTTAAAAATGTTACGTTCGGAGCAACTTTGAGGACCTATCGCTCTATTGACGAGAGTCGATAAGTTGAAAATGTTACGTTCGGAGCAACTTTGAGGACCTATTGCTCTATTGACGAGAGTCGATAAGTTGAAAATGTTGCGTTCGGAGCAACTTTGAGGACCTATCGCTCTATTGACGAGAGTCGATAAGTTAAAAACTTTGAGGACCTATCGCTCTATTGATGAGAGTCGATAAGTTGAAAATGTTACGTTCGGAGCAACTTTGAGGACCTATCGCTCTATTGACGAGAGTCGATAAGTTGAAAACTTTGAGGACCTATCACTCTATTGACGAGAGTCGATAAGTTAAAAATGTTGCGTTCGGAACAACTTTGAGGACCTATCGCTCTATTAACGAGAGTCGATAAGTTAAAAATGTTGCGTTCGGATCAACTTTGAGGCAGGCAGAGTTCAAACTCTGTGGAAATGAAAACCATCATAGGTTTAATGTTGACATTGGAAAGACTTTGCCAACTGATTTGTTTTAAATTTTACTAATGATTAGCAGAAGTTCTAAAGACGCAATGCATGCCCTTAGAGGTTTAGCACTATTTTTGAAAACACAGAGGTGGAGGTACCTCCTGCGTTTGGGCTTTTGAATTGAGCTGCGTACGTTTGGAAGAACGCATATCCATATCATTGCATTTAGCTTCACCTACATATTTTCTAAATGCAGGGTCTTGTCCCGCGTCTTATCATAAGTCCAAACGACTATAATGATGATGAAGAAGCCTTACTTGGCGGGAGTCTCATAACTCTATATCCCCGTCATTGGTTGTTTATAAATAGTCCTGATTAGTCTTGTCAAGATCCTTCAACGCTTACACTTCTGTCTTGAACCCAAAAACGAGTTTCCTCTCGTTAATTCCAAAGACGTTCAACTTTTTAGCATCGTCTTCGGCCATGGCTTTCAAGAAAGTCTGTCTACGGAAGGACGGAGGGGAAGACCACCAGATGTCGCCTTCGAGTGATGCTTCTGGGTCAACCTTTGGGTCGCCGGCGACGCCACCCCCACCGATGTCCGGTCCTCAAGGTGAGTAAAGTTGATCTGCTTTGTCTAGCATCCTTTTCGTTAGATTTTCTTCAAGAATCCTTAGATGGATTTCGGTTGATGATGACGAATACGATTCGTCCCTTCAATCTTGAACATAGAAATAAACTACTGTGCCCTTTGACGAGAAATGTTCGTCTCCCCAATTTCGAACACGGAGCAAAATTCTTATGTTCATTGATGACACGAAGGGTTGATCCCTTGATCTTGAGCGCAGAAAGAATCTTCTGCGTTCATAAACAAAAACTATTCGTCTTCTTAATTTCAAACGCGGAACGACCTTCATGCGTTCCTTGATCTTGAGCGCAGGAAGAAATTTCTGCGTTCATTCTGTGTTCATTGATGAAATGAGGAGTCGACTCCTTAATCTTGAACGCATGAGGATGAAACGAAGGGTTGATCCCTTCGTTTTGACATACTGGTTTAATCTTGCTACGTTTGACGCGGAATTAAGCCTTATTGTCCTGAAAATTCATAACGCAATTTTAATTTACTGCGTTCACAATGATTCAACGTAGGTCTAGATCCCCTGCGTTCAAGTTAATCTTGATGCATGTCTATACCACTGTGCTTGAATTCATCTACTTTATTGACCTTGCTTTTATTTGTTTTGTTGCAAGGTGGGGCTTCTGCTTCTGAGCCCCTCATACCCCATGATTCAGGCTACGCCCCTTTCATTCCACCCATCTCCGTGATCCTCCCTAACGAGGGTTTCGAACGGGTGACTGAAGAGGTTTCCTACCTAGCACCCAACTGCACCTTCTTCCTCCTTAGGCGCCTGGAGAACCAAGTGAAGCAAGCTTTCTCCATCGTGATGCAAGGCTGGGGCTCTTTCTCTGAGTTTCAAGCTTCTATCGAGGAGAGCTTGAATAATCTGGCTGAAGTCAACCTCTATCACGCTCGGTGTTGTGCAGAGATGATTTACCGCTTCTCAGGTGCCGCTCGTTACTTAGAGGAACTGAAGCAAACTGATCTAAGGCCTAAGATACAGTGGGCCATCAGTAATGCCAGGCTGAGAGAGAAGGTTGCTGCCAAGGCCCGAGCCTTTGATATCTCGGAGAAGAAGGCTCTCATCTGGAGCTTACAGAAGTAGCGTCGCCAAGCTAGGGTCAGACTCATTGCAGGGGGGCTAACCCAAGAAGAATTCAACCTTGGGGATGCTACCCTCGAGGCGAGGGTCCAAGCTGAAAAGGAGGCCATCCGAGTGCTGCAACAAAGGGCTTCTGCTGCTGCTGCGGCTTCTGATGTCCAGCTTCGCAAGAGAGTTGAAGAAGAAGTGCTGGTGAAGCACGAGAAAGATATATCTGGAACGGAAGCTTATCTTTTAAGCTTCTCTCTATTTTAAGCCCCAGCAACTCTTATTTTTGTTTTGGTTTTGTAATAACTTTACGTTATTTCTCCAAACACTTATTATCTGCATGAAATGAACTGCTACTGTAATAACTTTACGTTATTTCTCCAAACACTTATTATCTGCATGAAATGAACTGCTACTGCTTGTCTTTTCCTTGCATTTTCTGTGTTTGTCTGAAATGCTTATTATCTGCATGAAATGAACTGCTACTGCTTGTCTTTTCCTTGCATTTTCTGTGTTTGTCTGAAATGCTATGGCCCTTTTTTTGTGATATTGGAATTTCTGAAAGTTACCCCCTTGCGTTTGAATGATTTGAACACAGGCCTATCAAAGACGCATGGTTTTGTCCTTGCGTCTGAGACTTGAGCTGTAGTTATAAGACTTGCGTTTGGGAAGACCTGACGCATTCTAATTTGTTGAATGTTCTCTGGAAACTTCTTTGCTATAGTTGCATTTCTGTGAACAATCGTGACGTGTGTCTGTCTCCTTATAAAAACCAAAAAACGTAAGGACAAACCTCGCGTCTAAGAGACTTGAAACACAGTTATAGGACATGCGTTCAGTGAGACCAGACGTTTTTGCCTCCCAACCTTGGGTGTGCATCTTAAGTTGTTAAGATTTTTCCACTGAATTAGATCAATCCGAGGAAATTTTCTTTATTATAACTTTTCTCTACAACTTCAATCGTCAGAGGTGTAATGTTAACTTGACGATATACAAAGTAGGAGAAACCATTTGTTCAAACGAACTCTCATTAGGTAACTATTAGCTAGTCTCAAGAGACTTGGTATTTACGGGTAATATTTCTTGAGAAATTTCCTATTAATTGGCATCATGAGTCTATCGTCTTTTTTATCGATGAGACGGTAGGCTCCATTGGAATAGACTGTCTCTATCATAAAAGATCCCTCCCATTTGGGATTAAACTTCCCTTTGGTTTTGTGAGTCATTACCATAGGTCGTCGATTAGCCAAAACCAAATCGCCTTTCTTGAAAATCCGTTCTTTAACCTTTTTGTTATAGGCTTTAGAAATGTGGGCTTGATATAGCTCGATCTGCTGCTGAGCTTGAAGTTGTTTGTCGTCTAAGGCTTCAAGTTCCTGAAGACGTCATTGATGTTTCTCTTCCTCTGTCAGTCTGATCGCGACGACAACTCTCAGGGAAGGGATTTGAATTTCTAATGGCAATACAGCTTCGTAGCCGTATACTAAAGAGAACGGCGTAGCTCTTGTAGGGGTCCTCATCGTGGTGCGGTAGGCCCACAAACATTCGCCAAGTCTTTCATCCCAATCACGTCGGCTCTTGGAAACAAACTTTTTAAGAAGTTTCACGATAGTCTTGTTAAAGGCTTCCGCAAGACCATTTGCTGGTGGATAATACGCCGTAGATGCGACACTTTGGATTCTAAACTTATCACAAAATCTCTAAAATCCAAAGCTAACAAATTGTGTTCCATTGTCGTGAACTATTCATCTCGGGACTCCAAAACGGTAGATGACGTGATGTTTGATAAACTTGATCACATTCTTTGTCATAACTTATTTTAGCGGGATTGCCTCCGCCCACTTAGAGAAGTAATCGGTTACAGCTAAAATAAACCGGTGTCCTTTGGAAGTCGGAGGAGAAATTGGTCCCACGATGTCCATGCCCCACATTTCGAATGGCCAAGAAGTGGTCCCACGATGTCCATGCCCCACATTTCGAATGGCCAAGAAGCAGATGTGGGATGTAAGTTTCCTGGCGCTTGATGGATAAGATGTGGGATGTAAGTTTCCTGGCGCTTGATGGATAAAATCACCATGAATTTGGCATGCGTGACAACGTCTAGCGTAGTCCACTGTGTCCGCGAACATCCTTGGCCAATAATAACCGATTCATCGAAGACGATCACCCAGCTTAGCTCCAGGCTGATGAGCTCCACACATTCCGTCATGAGCTTCTTTGAGGGCCTCTTTCGTTTCCTTTCAAGAGAGGCATCGAAGTAAAACTCCATCATGTGATTTACGATATAGGGTTTGAGAAATTACATCGTAATAGAATTGGAGGGCCTTTCGTTTGATAGTGGTCGCTTCCTTAGGATCTTCAGGCAAAATTCCATATATGGCATAGTCGATGTACGGGAATCGCCAATCTCTAGATTCAAGCTCCATCGCAGTTGTACAGACTTCTCCTATCAGTGTTTTGTCCGAGCCTTCCTCTATAGGAATCTTAGAACAATATAACTCACGTACCGTAACAGGAATCGTAGTTTTGGCCCCCGGAGGCAATGCTAATGAGGTTGCCAACGAGGCTAAAGCATCTGCATAAGCATTCTGAGCTTGTGGAATATATTCAATAAAGAAACCTTCGAACTTCTGAGCTTGCTTTAGCACTTCGAAGTAATACGGGATCAGGTCTTCATGACGCACTTCGTATTCCCCTCGGACTTGATTCACGATTAGCTGAGAGTCACCGTAAGCTTCAAGATGTCAAATGTTAAGTTCCTCAGAAAATTGCATTCCTAGTAGCAGAGCATTATACTCGGCTACGTTGTTAGTGCAGGGTTCGATCAGGGAAAATCCTCTTGGGATCACGTGACTATTCGGAGAAACGAACACCACTCCGACTCTCACGGTAATTGCTCCATAAGGATTTGCTCTAGATGCACCGTCGAAGAATAATTTCCAAACTTGCGTAGCTTCTTGAGTAACGCAAGCTTCGGCGATTTCATCGGGCAATTCTTCATACAGTTTAGATGTCCCTGGCACCGGGTGATTGGCTAAGAAGTCTGCCAACGCTTGACCCTTGACTGCTTTTTGGGGCATGAATTGCATGTCATATTGTGACAAGAGGATAGCCCACTTTGCTAACCGGCAATTCAGAGATGACGGTTTCATCATTAGAACTCTTAAGGGGTTCACCTTGGAGATGACATGAATCGTTTGTCCTACCAAATAATGTCGCATCTTCTGGACTATGAATACCAAAGCGAGACATTCTTTTTCAACTGGATTATATCGGTGTTCGGCTCCCATCATAGTCCTGCTTAGGTAATAGATGGCTTGCTCTTGGCCTTGATCGTTGTTCTGAGCTAACAGAGCTCCTAGAGAATGGTCCATAGCTCTCACGTATAACAGGAATGGTTTTCCCGATATTGGGGCTATAAGAACCGGCGGTTGAGTAAGATATTTCTTAATCTTCTCGAATGCTCTTTGGCAATCCCCATCCCAAACAAAGGATACTCCTTTCTTCATGAGCTTAGAGAAAGGTTGGCAGTGCCCTGAAAGATTTGATATGAATCTTCGAATGTAGGCCAGTCTACCTTGCAAGCCTCTGAGCTTTTTGAGATTCTTCGGAGGTGGCATGTCTTGGATAGCACGCACTTTTTCTGGGTCAAGAGAGATTCCCTTGGATGTGACGATAAATCCTAAGAATTTCCTGCTTGATACTCCAAGGAATGATTTTGTTGGGTTCATCTTCAGTTGGTGAACTCGCATGATGTCGAACATTGTCTTCAAGTCTGTAAGATGATCGCCTTTATGCTGGCTTTTTACTGCTATATCGTCAATGTAGCACTCGATCTTCTTCCGTAGATGTTCGTGGAAGATGGCATTCATTGCACGTTGATAAGTTGCACCTGCGTTTTTTAGGCCGAAAGGCATCACCGTGTAGCAGTACATCCCCAATGGAGTTCTGAACGCAGTATGCTTTTCATCTTCAGGATGCAACTTGATCTGATTGTACCCTAAGAATCCGTCCATGAAAGACATCCTTTCATATCCGTAGGTATTATCGATCATGACATCAGTGATAGGAAGAGGAAACTCGTCTTTTGGGCAAGCTGCGTTGAGGACACGAAAGTCGATGCATATTCGGACCTTAAAATTTTTCTTAGGGACTGGAACAATGTTGGCTACCCAGTCTGGGTGTTGTTCTTCTCTGACAAAACCCGAATCTATAAGCTTTTTAACTTTGGACTCAATTGCTTCCATGATCTCTGGACGAAACTGGCGTTGTTGCTGTTTAACGGGTTTTGCATCCAGGTCTATATTGAGCCGATGCATGGCGACTTTTGGGTCAAGACCAGGCATGTCTTTATAGTTCCAAGCAAAGACATCTATATATTCTCGGATGAGAGATATAAGATCCTCTCTCTCAGATGATGATAAATTTTCAGCTATGAAGATGGGTTTAGGGTCATGTTCATCTCCCATGTTGACCTGGATCACTTTATCTTCAGTGGGTGGTTCGCGTTGTTTGAATCGCATATCCCACAAGATGTTGAGGCGTTTGATCCAAGGATCATTGGTCGATTCGATTAACTCTTCGTTACCCCCGGCATCTTCATCCGGATGACTGGTTGAAACCTTGTTCACAGTCAGACTTTTAAAGAAAGGTCCGACGCTAATGTCGGATTCCCAGGAAGATGTTCCGGATGAATGGTCCTGACACAAATAATTACTGATTTCATTTTCTAAGGCTGACGGGGTTGTGACGTAGCCCACGCCTCTTCCGGTTTTTTGATAGTAGTCCGGAGGTTTTCCTTCGGGGGTTAGAGATATTCGAATCGGTGTTCGCCTTCCTTTCCCGAAGTTTAAACCCTGTTTTTTGTTAAAGTTATATCCCATTCTTTTCATTAAATGTATAGAATTAGGTTCATGATAATGGAATTAAGGAATTCCATCATCTTCTTCCGAGCTTTCCCGTTTGAGTGGTTCGGGTTTGACTTTACCGAAATGGATCGGCCTCTGCCCTTTCCTTTTGGATGGGACTTTGAAGAAAGCCTTTTGTGCATATTCTTCTTCTTCATCTGACACGAAGGATGACTTAATTGGCAATGCGAGGGATGCCTCTGCGCATAATGTGTGCCACGGGTTGGTACCTGCATCAGTTCTATTCTTTATTTGTTCATTATTAGACGACTCATCAAACAAGTACGCCAAAATAAAATCTTCATTAATGCACCATTCGCTCTCACTCGGTACATTATTATTGCTCTCATCCTGACCCATTACATTGAAGTTTAACTCCCATGAACAATTTCCTTCAGGGTCTGGCTCGACGTCTGCTTCATTACCGCTGTCAATCTCTTCTTTCTCTTGTGATTCTGAGTAGAAGACCGAATCTGTGTGGAAGTTTTCCACTCCTCTAAAAGGATACTTTTTCACAACTAGGGTTCACACTTCGCCTTCATCATTGTCATACTTCATCACCTGATGTAGGGTGGATGGGACAATGCGATTTGCGTGAATCCATTGTCGTCCTAACAATAAATTGTAGGACGTGTCCACATCTATGATGTAACAAGTCACTTCAGACTTGAGATCTCCAATCTGGCATCTGAGTTTGATCTTTCCCAGGGGCCGAGTGCTGTTAGCGTTGAATCCAAAGATAGTAGTCTGAGTAGCATTCAGCCGATGCATGGGAATCCCTAAGACTTGCATGACTCTGTAAGGCATGATACTGAGTGCCGAGCCTGGGTCAACCTGAACGCGGTTAATTTCTGACGACCCGACGTATCCTGTGTAGTACAAAGGTCTATCATGTTTATTTTTCACTTGCATATCTTCCTGGGTGAATGATATGCACGGTAGACTTCTCGCTGCTTGTAAGCATTGCAGGCAAGACTGATCTTCAGCTGCTTCAAGGATCGGAATGACTTGAGTGATAAAGCTCTCCGTGTTCTTTAAAGCTTCAATTAGAGATTCTTTAGTGGCTTTGGACAACCTCAAGAGCTCATATAGGGTAATCCTAGCAGGTATATTGGCTAGCTGCGCCATGACATTGAATTGGAAGGGAGCGCTCGATTCTCTGAGGTCCTGGTGAAGATTTTTGTTGAACCAGAGCTCCTTTTGCTTTCCTTTATCAACCATCTTTTTTGGTACAGAACCCTCAGCGTCTTGGGACTGTTCTTCTACCTCTTGGGCAAGCTGGTTATAATCTTTCAAATAAACCTATCCTGACCGAGTGCTAGGATTCTCTCCTGGATAAGCCACGAGGACAATTTTCTCTTCTTCTGAGTCGGTGAGAGGTTTGAGATGATCATCATTCTTATTAACAGAGGGGCTAATCATGTTGGATGACTTAGCTGTGTCTCCCTTCTTTTTGGAGGTGGTTTTCGTCCATTGTTGATCTTTAATTAGGTTAGGATGGACCCACATAATCTCCCCTTTTGGGGTAGTGAGGGGTACCAACCCTCTGTCCTTCTGACTGTGTAAGTCGGTGTTTTACAAGTGCATTTCCCCTTTACGGATGGGAATGACGCCATCTGTAGCAGTTACAGGGAGGAAATCACCGAACTGGACCGCAATCAAGTTAGTGGATACAGTCTTCTGCTCTGGCTTTAGGGTAAGTAAGTTAGCATTCACCAAATTTTGCAAGATGTCTTTGAACAAATAACATTTTCTGGTAGGATGTCCCAAGAACCTATGATAGCGACAGTAATTGGGGTCATCCACCTTCCCTACTTCATCTGGTTTTCTGATCTCGGGGAGCTGCAATTTATTGTTCTTCCAAAGTAGTTGGAACAGAGTGTCCACATGCTCTTCTTTGAACGAGTATTGCTTAGGCCCTCTTTGTTGGTTTGGTTCTTTGCCTTGTTTCCCTGATGGCGTGCGTGCATCGGTATCGGCAGCTAACGTCTCCTTTCCCTTGGAGCGCGATGCATTGTTCTGGTTACGTTGCTGTTGTGGCTTGGGTTGAGTAACTTCTTCAGCCTTGACCCGTGCAACAATCTCTTCGGCTTGTTCTCCTTGCGAAACTAATTGTCTCCAGGAGCAACATTCTGCCACACCCATCTGAGCGAGGAGCTGAGTCTGCAAGTTGTGCCTGCAAGTTTCAACTAAAGTTGATTGGGTCATACCTGATGGGCATCGCAATGCCATGCTGTGGAATCTTTCCACATAAGTCTTGATGGACTCCCCTTTCTTTTGCTTGGTGGTGAGAAGTGTCGGGACCGAAACTTCCGTGTCATCTTCGAAGAACCTGGCTAAGAAAAGCCTTTCCAAATCTACCCATTTCTAGATAGATCCAGCATGCAATTTCATAAACCATTCAAAGGCAACCCCTTTAAGAGTACTGATGAACAAACGGGTTAGGATAGCGTCGTTAGCTACCACATCTCCAGTCTGTGACTTGAAGTAGTAGATGTGTTGGTTTGGTGACCCTGTACCATCGAAAGGTTGTAGCATTGGGGCCTTAAACTTTGGCAGATAGGGAGCTGTATATCATTCTGTAGGGTAAGGCCGTATCACTCCTTCCTCACGAAGCTCGCTTCTGTTAGCGCGGGCTTCTAGCTCATCTACTTTAGTTGACTGAGGATTCGGTTCTCTCTCCATCTCCTTCTCGTTTTCAGAGGAAGACTCCAAATTGTGAGCCTCATGTTCTAAGTTCTCGGGCGCTTTCTGCTTTCCTTTAGAGATTGTCCTCCGAGAGGATTCTGGTCTTTGACTTTTTTCGGCGAGGAGCTGGGCCAACATATCCTTCATTTGGAGAAGTGTCTCCTGTTGTGCTTGGAGCATAACGTGGTGTTCGTCAACTCTTTTAGCTAAATCCTCGGGGCCTCCAGTCATGTAAACGGAAACCTCTCATGCCACGACGGAGCTTGAAGATTAAGATTCGACGATTGCTGAATGTTCATCATCGGAAGTAATTCCTTTGGCTAACTTTCGATAGTCAACCGAGCGGATAGCTCCTGTCCGCGTCCGAGTATGTCGATATACTCCTTCGAACTCGTCGCAAATTTCCCGAACGGTCGGGGAATGGTTTCTTTCTGATTCATCAGAATTGGGAGCCGAGGCTTTCCCTCTGCTGATTACGTTGATAGTGACCTGAGGATATTCAGCTTTAGAAACCTTCTTCTTCTTATGACGTCGTCTCTTGGTAGGTCTTGCGACGTTAGCCAGTCTGTCGAATACAGACTTGCGAGGATCAGGTGTACAATAGTGTCATTCGACAAGGACTGCTGAAATAAGCCGCTCACAATGGTATGAATGAGCTGCTTGTTGCGTTGGTTTCCCTCTAGAGAGTAATTCTCGCAAATCAGAGACTTGAGAGTAATTCCTCGTTGAGCATGAGGTCGGAAATAAAACCCCCTGTCCTTGAGAGGGCGAGATTGGTTCTTGTTGGACATGAATCTTAAGCCTATGTCGATTCCCCTGAACTTGACAGACCACATCGCATTCTGGAGACGAAACGCGAGGGTCACGTTGTGGTTTGAAAACACCGGGCTCTAGCCTGCGTTTAATTGATGAAACAGACCCCTTAGGGTCTTGTTTTGTTTGGACACACTCATGAGGTGCGTTTTCATCTTTAGTAGCACTGTGTTTTGGATGGACAACGCCCCACTGAGGATCGCGTTTAAGCTGTATTACCCGAGGCTCATAATTGGGCTCATTGCCGTGAATATACGTTCTGGAGTAGGAACGCAATGTTTGGGCGAAGCCTCAAAAACGCAATCCTTGCGTTGGACCAGGGATTGGTTTTCTCGAAGATGTGCTCGTCGGATGGATCTTCTTCGTCTTGGAGCGGCGTTCTTCTTGGCTTGTTTCAGAGCCTTTGCAGCAACGTTTTTGGCGTTTATAGAGTTTGACTCTTCTATGGGCCATTTGTAGCCCGTAGTACGTTGCGTTGATGTAGACGTGGATCGTTCAACTTGTTGGACAAGTTCGGCAGAGGCTATGTCCGCTCCTTCAGAGGAGGGGTGATTTGATGAATACTGGCCAAAGGAGAGGGCTTTCTTTGACCTTTCAGCAATAGGTTGGATCTCTTTCAAGATTTTTCGGATGTTGCGTCTAGCCTTGGGGCTAAGCGATCCAGAGGAAAGAGCTTCCTCATACTTGGCTTGATCAAACTCTACAACGAGAGTTTCAACAGTTGTTCCAGCGAGATGGACATCGGATTAAGCCACCACTTCATCGTCAGAGAAGCTAGTCCCCAGCAGAGTCGCCATCTTTTGTTTGTGGAAAAATTTGCAATAAGAAAATAATGAAAGAATTGTATCTGATTTTATTCTCTCTAACTGCTTAGAAAAAGAATGTTTACAACTCTCTCAACTCTCGATTACAATTTGAATTCCTGATTACAAAAGAGAAGAGAATTGATCTGGATTCTCCCCTTTGTTTAAATCTGGGTTCTTCACGGTGGCGATGAGATGCCTCCCTCGAATGCTTGCGTCGAGTTTGCTTCTCGTTGACAATCCGAATGTCTCAACTCACTAAAACAAATGACTTGTGTGGTCCAACTGATCAAGAACTCTTGACGAGTTTTGTAACTCAGAACGAGTAACAACTCTGGTGAAAAGAGTTATTAGAACCGAAAATAATTCGGTTGAAAAGCCAAGTATCGAATATCTGGAAATCTTTAGTTTGTTGAAGATTGTTGCCTTCAGATTCTCTCCTCTCCCGGATCTGATCTACAAAATCCGATCTCCAAAAGCTGATGCCCCCCAAAAGTCCTCTCCCTAACTCTGTTGAGTTTGTTCAGATTTATAAGGGAATTAGAGGTGTAACTACCTCCATAATCCGCGCTATATGAGGGTTTAGTCGCCCTATTAATCAGGTGTAACAACCCACTTAAACCACTCCCCAGATCGTGGGTGAACAGCGGTTTTCTCGAAACCGTATGGATTGTGTTTGAACGAGTCAACGTCTTGACTTGCATTCTGGATATGATCCTGCGTCTAAACGCAGTGTCTGGAGTCACGTTCACAGCGATATGACGTTGCGGATGCAGCGGCTAAAGAGCTGCGTTTGCAGCGGCTGAAGAGCTGCGTTTGTAGCGGCTGAAGAGCTGTGTTTGCCCTCTCTATATTTATATATGGATGACACCAATGACCAGTCGAGAAGGCCTTATTCAGGTCATTTGTGATAATTGAGACATCCCAATAACGCTCTATCAACTGCAGGTTCTAGATCTTCCCGTTTTTCTAAAATCATTACACTGCTTATCAGCACCTCTAATAGTTTCTAATATAATATTAGTCATGTTGTTGTCGCAGCCATCAAGATCAATCATCTCATATATGAGGCTGCGTTTGCGTTTGCAGCCGATGAAGCTGCGTTCGCGATCGAATTGGTGTTGCGTCTTGATGATGGTACACAGGGAGGACTTCCACGTCTTGGTTTGAAGAGACCATCGATTTGTAGTCTCTTTCTATTAGAGCGTTGCAAAGATCGTCGTTTTGTAATCTTTGTTTTAGCTCTTTGATATATGAGAGTCGTCAGATTGCAACTCCTGATGTTGATTGTGAAGGTCATTGATTGGAGCTTTCATCAGTTGTTGTGAAGGTCGTCAGATTGTAACCTTCTGGAAGTCGTCAGACTGTAACTTCCATCATCAGTGTTTGATGGGGAATCAGCTATCTATTATTATTTTTAGACAGCCTACAGGGATGCACAAGTGTCAATATTTTTGGATATTGTGGATTTTTGTGCATCATAACAAAATTTGGCAATATGACCTTTATGGTCGCAAATAATAAACTTAAAAACTTTGTTATACATGTGTGCATAGTGTACGGGTTTAGAAGTGGTATCACGTGACTTAGCACACAAGTCTATAAGCTTATTATTATTAACAATATATTTTTTAAGGGTTAAATCTAAAGATGATATGCGATCTTTAACATGATTCAACTCATCATTATGCATACAAGTATTGTTATTAGAAGTAGAGCAAATATAATCATTTACAAGAATATCTAATTGATTTTTACTAGCTTCTACTTCTAACATGGCATTGTTATTTTCATGAGTTAAGCTAGCTAAATATGATGTCAAATTTTTATTTTCCAAAATCAATCTATCATTATTTCCTTTAAGTATAATATTTTCTTGAGCAATGATATCAAAATTGGAAGCTAACTTCTCATGATCGGATTTATGTTCTACATGCTTGCTTTTCAAATCAATAAAATTTATATGCAATTTGTTATAGGCATGCAATAATCTTTTAGATGCACAAGCGAGTTCATCCTATATAAATCTTTATCGGATTCGGGCTCGCATACCTCACTAGGGCTATCACCTTGTGATCGTGTGCATGATGCTCTAATTGAACTAGAAGTAGAATTCGTCGAAATCCATTGGATCTCCTCCAAGTTGCCTGACATGCCTCTATATGTTTCCATAATAAATAGGCACTATCAAAGGAAACAAGTTTGTTAGAAGTGAATGAATCAAAAGCATTAAGTATAAATTCTAACACTAACTTGTTCATAGTAAACATCTTTATATCATGATTGCTTCACTTGGATTTCTCCAATGTAGGCATAATATAAGTACTATCAATAACTTCCCACAAATCGATATTTTTAGATCTAACAAATATTTTAAATCTAAAACACCATTGAGCATAGGGGAAAACATTGAATGAAGGAGCAACATTAATATCATAGGCTAAACTAGGTGCACCATTTATATCCATAATAAATATATGCAAGCAAGATGAAAATAATCTCAAAACTATATTAGCAATATAAGAAAGCGGGGAACTTTGACTCAAGACGGTTAAGCCACAAATCAAGAGCACTAAGCTCTGATACCAATTGAAAGTACCCTAGAGGGGGTGAATAGGGTATATACTAATCTAATCTGATTACAATGCTAATTTAAAACTTATTAACAAACTATCCTAGCAAGTATGATATTCAAGAGATATATGCAAGGATAAGAGAATAAAACTTATTAACAAACTATCCTAGCAAGTATGATATTCAAGAGATATATGCAAGGATAAGAGAATAAATAAGGGCAAAATAAACATGAACCAAGCAAGTATGATATTCAAGAGATATATGCAAGGATAAGAGAATAAATAAGGGCAAAATAAACATGAACCTATGGTGATATAACAATATAATGAGCACAAGATAAATACACTAAGGTAAACGCAAATAAACGATATGATTACGGAGTTCGGTCCTTCCAACCTACATCTCCGCTCCCCACTCCCGGGGAGAATCCACTATCATAATGGGTTTTTAACGTTCACCCAAAAACGTTTACACCTCACAATTTAGTTTTCTATGCTCACCGACAAATGTTTACAACTCACACTTGTAACTACACAAATACCACCTCAAGTGTTGGCCTCTCACGTGTCACCATTCACAAGTGTTCAGAATTACCACCTCTTTCTAGGCATTACCACTATTTGTAATACAATGTGATCTCATAATAAGGCTCAAATACAAAGATTTGTTCTCTACAATAGATGAGAACTCAATGTAATCTTACTCTCAATGATACACTCCCCACAACCCAAATAAACAATATGTGTAAAATACTAAAGCTCAATGGTTGTGTGTGTAAACAATGAGAAATAATCAAAACTAAACTCAATTATAAAAGCTAGCTTTAATAAAATGATAATCAAACAAATATATAAATGTAAAGCTAGAATTGAGTTTAGAAAATCTTCTCTAGAAATTAAGGGAGAGAGAGATGAAGTTGAAGTCCAAACACCAAAGAGATGATCTCCTCCACTTGAGAAAATAACTTCACACAAAACAAACTTGAAATAAAAAGTTAAAAAAACTTTTAAACACCCTTAAAATTATTTTAAAACTCTCGTAGTGATTGAAAATAGTTATGGCAATGGGGTATATATAGGGTAGAAAAAACCAGTCTAAGAAATACACAAAAACCCATAAAATAAATAAAATAAAGAAAATCTGGAAAATAGCCATTACTGTGCAACGACTAGTTTATAAGTCGACTTATAAGTCGACTTATGTCTTATAAGCCGACTTGTTTTAGTTGTAAGTCAACTCAGCAGACAAAAATAACAAACATGAAAATAGTTTGTAAGTTGACTTGTTGTATTTTTATGTTGACTTAGCAGACAAAATTTGTAATTTCCAAAACAGTTCATAAGTCGACTTGCTACAGTACATAAGTCGGGTTATAAACATGCACAGGCACTATTCATATATGAAATCTGATTTTTGAGGTACCTTAAAATTTAGTAAATAAATTTCAAAAAATGTAAAACTTGGGAAAATGATTATAAACATGAAAATAAACATGTTACAAATTTTTTTTTTCAAATTGCACCTCCCAATTGTAAAAACTATTCATTTTACAAAAAAACTCAAATTCGTGTATATGTAAAACACTTGATTTTTTAACTTTTGACTTAAACCAAGTTATGAAACCTTTTAATATTGATTTATAGATTAAGTAAAAGATATAAACTAGTGTTGTTTAGTCCATAAACCAATAACATAATATTTTCCCAAAAATGATGTTTTGCATAATATATGCATTTTACAAAAAAACAAAATGATAAATATGAAACGTATGGGTATGTATATGAATATATCTATTATTTCATATTTGTATAACTAAACCAAAAACAAAAACAATAAATATGAAATATGTAAGTATATAAAAATAACTATTTGTTTCATATTTATATAAACTTGAAAGCTATAAAACCCAAAACGTGTACGTGTGTATATATGAGCTTTAAGTACCAACACACAAAGTATAAACTCCTAAAAACTAAATATACCAAGCAATGATCTTCGTGATGCTCTATCATGGTAATATGGATGAAGCTTGATCTTGTATATGACTTGAATAACAAATGGCTTCATACTACTATTTCTGCTAACCTTCTTTGATATGATCGTTATGACACAATCCAACCAACCTCCAACAAAGATATTTGTTTAGATTACCTAACAAAACAAATGTAAGCACTCGATGTATAATGTTAGAAATTATTTGCAATTATCAAAACAAGATTAGGGAGTAGGCTCATAACCATGAAGCTAACAGTCTTGAGTTGGAAATAATACAAATAGTATCATGCTTTGATGCTGCTCAGCTGGTAAGTCAAGCTAGGATTGGGACTAAGTTTCCTCCTGATTGGAAGGTTGTCATAACTCTTTAACAACTCATCATGTCTAAACCTTCAAAAGTTAAACTCATCAAAGAAAATGACAATACTGTATCACAAATATTTTTATATTTTAACTTCTTTTGTTTTTATTTTTATAAGAAAACTTAAAGAAAAATTTAAAGGGTTAAACAGTTCTTTTTAGAAAACCTAAAAAGATTTAAAAAGATTTTTAGAAACAAAAAAGAAAAGGAAATCCTAACTAAACAAAGGATAAGACAAACCACTCAATAAATCATTCCTAACCCTCTAAGGTTAAGCCTAAACTCCATTAGATTAGCTCATAACCAAAGACTCCGTTAGACCACACAAATCCTAATTCATTTAATCAGTTGAATAGGTAATAGTAAGTCTAGAGGGGTGTTAGATATAGGTGCCCTGCAGGCAATTATTGTATATTGTAACAGGGCCTATATGTGTATAACATCCTTGTACAAAATGATAATATGCTATTTTGGTCAGATTTATCTGATGTTCTAAAAATACAGATAATGTCCTTAGAATAAATACTAGACTATCAGACATTTCGGATAGTGATCGTAATGAAGAGATCTGATTAGTCGGTAACGTATATTCTAAAAAGTTCCAAGTTGATGAAGTGATGAGATAGGACATCATCACTTTGGTTTAGACTAGTGTATGCTCTATTTCTCCTTTTGAAGGAGATGATCAATCTCTTAGATCATTGATGTGAGATATCAAGATACAGTATATAGGTGACTCATTAGTGAATGGACTGAACGACTCGCCGAGAACATCTAGTTGGTAATATACTTAACTGTCAAATAGAAGTTCTCAAGTGATATAGTACATAGTAGTCTCTTGACCTGAGGCATGAGTCCAATATCTTATATGTCAGTAAAGATGTATTTAGACTTTTACCTAACCACAGTTCTTATTGAATTGTGCATAATAGTTCTTGTTGGGTACATCCCGAGACATAAGTAGATATTGAGATGCCAAGAAGGGATTCGTCTCTCACAGTATAAGGGTTGATGTCATAAGATTGTTTGATATAACTATAGCCTGTAAATCCTTAGCCAAGGTGAATAAGATAAACTGAGTGTCAGTTTGATCTTATAGGTTATGAGTTTAATATCAAAAAACACTAATCAAGCTATTAGGGTTTGACAGTTTGCCATACCCTAGGCTCAATAGTTTGACATGGTTTGACAAAGAGACCGGACTATACGGTATTATCATTGAGTGCCTTTATCACAACTTATACCCGGGTGGTCTTCATGTGTAGCTAGCACATCTGTTGTACTTATAGATATGATCCACTACCGAGTTTTTTAAGTTGGGCCCTAGAGTCACACCAAGCGCGTACTTGAATCCTATGAAACATAATTTATGGAGTGATGTGTATGATTGATATGCATATATGATTTTTTCCGGATACACATAAACGGTTATATATATCGGTAAAATCGGAATGCTATGTGCCTAGGAAATGAATTCCAGTATTTTTCCCATAAAGTTAACTTTTTGGTCAACAATTGAATTTTTGGTCAACAGTTGACTTTTGGTCAACTCTTGATTTATTTGGTCATATAGTGACTAATTAGTTAAAGATTGGAATAATACTATATACCGTATTTATAAAATACTATATTAGTAATATTTATTTGGTATTCTCATTTATGAAATACACATACCATGTATAATGAGTCATGAGATGAGTCACTTAGTGGTATGGTTTGAGCACATGGTTTATTAGCACATGGTTTTGAAATGTAATGATTCATAAGATGATTCATTGCATGACTCACTAGATTAATCATTGATATTTGATGATTCATTGCATGGCTCATAGGATGAGTCATTCATGTCATGAACACATTTCACTCTATAAATATGAGCTCTCTCTCTCTTCATGAAAGGCTAATGAAAATTAAATTTCCATAAGAGAAAGAAAGAGAGCTATACCTCTTACTAAACTTTAGCAATCATTGAGTAAGAGGAAGTAGTAGGATTTTAAGAACCCCGGGGTGGATATCTTACCTCACGTCTTAAGTAGCATCCAATAGCTTTCCGGTTTACTTGAAGAGTTGGAGATCCACTACGAGGAGCTTTCTGCATCAAAGAGAGCAAGCTAAAGGTTGTTCGATTCACTATCGAATCACGCTACAAAAGTATAACTTCAAACCTTGTATGCTCACTTAATAATAAGGATCATGTTAGATTTAATTAGACGGTCTATATGAATATTTCATGCTCTCTACATGCTTAGTATTTTTTTGTACATACATGTCTTCCGCTGTGTATTATGCATGTAGACATAGCACGATATCCTTCATGGTATTAGAGCCATGGTTCCATCTAATTGAATCTTAACATGTACATCTAACTCATGGAGGACCTTGTTCTTGCTTCTAATTTCTAGTTTAGATGAAACTAGTTAATTAATTCAAGTTATTTTGTAAAATAATTAATTACAACTAGTGTAGTTGTATGTTAAAAGCTTGTTAGTCATATTTGAGTTTGGATAATCCTTATGCTATCTAGTTTCCAATATGTTGCATAACTAGATAGATGCATATTTCTTAATGTTGATTTAGTTATATGATTTATCATCTTGCATGGATGTTATATTTATGTATGGTAGTGGACAACTATTCTCTTGCATGTTTTGTATTGATGTAATAAAGTTAGAAATATAATAATTATTTACGACCTCTTCCCTCCCCGAGCATGGGCTACGTCTACGGGTTTAGGCACTTGCTCACCGATCATGGGCTATGCCTACAGGTATAGGCCCTTGTTCGGGGTTGGGGGGGGGGGGTATGGTTGCTTAGTTTAGTTATTTTATTTATAACTTTTGCTTTATATTTAATGTAATATTATTACCCATCCTACGAGATGGTTTTTCCATTATACATGGGCTTGCACGTCCTATGTTTATATGATTGTAATAATACAGAGTTTGCAAGGGAGCAAGCAACAAGGAGTTGCATATGGCTTGCTAAAATATAATTAGTATAGTTGTATTTTATTTTCTTTAGTTGTCCACTACCATTCTATATAAGTTTTACATTACATATGTTGATATGTTGGTTGTGCCCTAAATTGTAGATGTCAATACAATTGGGTGCTATTTTTTTGCAAAGTTTATATCTCTATCTCAGTAGAGAATAGTTTTTATTATAAAAACTTGTTTTTTAAACTTTGTGAGACATGTCAATAAGAGTTTATTGACCATAGAGTGGTGAGATCGACATTAACATCGCGTTAGTGTGAAAAATAAATAAATCTCAAAAAGTTAAAAGAGATGTATTTAGAACCAACTTTTAGCTAGTGTCTAAGGAAAGTGATTATGAGGTATAGCTAATGGGGTGATACCCAACTTAAGATTAGGGGTGATGCCCAATCTTTCGCGCTATAGTCTTAAAAAGAAGTGGTTACTTAATTAAGGTCCGATAAATATTCCCGGTGAATAGCTCGGAACCCTCCAACCAATCTTGCGCTTTCCTGGCTAGTTTAATTGTTGCAAGTATAAGTATAGAGCATCTTTAAACTATATCAAGTTTAATTACGGTAAAAGATTTGAGAAATCGTCCGTAGCCCTCCATCATTTTAGTTAAATACTATTAAGCTTATAAATACTATGTTTGTTGGCATACGTCAAGGCATAACTATTCTATGGCTAAATAGTATTCATCTGTATATAAGATATAAGGATAGCTTAAGTTGGTTATGCAACTTTGTTGGCATACGTCTAGAGTTTGTATAAGTTAAATTTAAGCCAGTTAAGAAATGATGGGTACAAACTTGACTAGCATTTTATGATTTGTTGGCATACGTCAAGGTCATAAAAGACTAGGGGTAAAATCATATCAAGAATTACAAGAGTGTAAAAGACAAAAGTTGTCTACCAATTATTGAATGTGTTAATTTGTTGACATACGCCAAGGTTGATGCATTCAATGATAATTGGATCTTGATCCCACTTGAAAACAATGAGTTGTTTTCCGATCACCTATTATAAGGTTTTGAGGGACTCGAAAAATAGTGGGAGGCATAACTTAGATAAAAATAAACCAAATCTATTTTATGTATTGAACATCTGCTAAAATACCTTTTCTCTCTCTTTCAGGCCATTATGTCTGGTTTAAAACTCATTTTGGAACCGAACAAGTTAACCGGTCCTAATTATAAAGACTGGTTGAGGAATGTTAAAATTGTCCTAACTTATGACAAAGTAGCATATGTCCTCACTATGCCCGAACCTGTTCTAGGCCTAGAATCCACTATAGCGGAAACTGAAATCCGCAATACATGGGATAAAGATTGTTCACTTGCTCAATGCCTCACCATTGCCTCTATGGATTTGGTCCATCAGAGGCAACATGAGAATATGGATATCAGATCCATATTTCGTAATACAGAAGAACTGTATGGCGAGCAATCGCGACAAATGAGTACACGGCGTCTAGGAATCTGTTCCAGACGAAAATGACTGTGGGATCTTCTGTTAGGGATCATGTCCTCAAAATGATCACCTATGTCAATGAGCTTGAACTTTTGAACGTAGGCCTAGATGCAGATAGATATACAGATATCATTCTGCAGTCCTTAACACCAGCATACTTCCGATTCATATCATAGTTTTTGATAATGGATCTGGAGCCCACTCTTCCTGCCTTGCTTAATTTGTTAAGATAGGAAAAAGTTCTTTGAAAAGGGACAAATACCAGCCTTAGCTATAGGGCAATCTTCTTCCTCTTCTGGCAAATTGGTTGCTAAGAAAAAAGGAATGAAGAAAATTATTAAACCAAGGAAAGGTGTTAAGAAGGCTGTCAAGAAGGATAAAGGAAAGGCAAAAATGATGACAGCAGAATGCTTCCATTGTCATAAGTTAGGACATTGGAAAAGGAACTGCCCAGAATACCTAGCCTCACTCACCAAGAATAAGCAAGTTGTTGCTTCATCTACAGGTGTGTTTGTTACTCAGAATTGTTTTTCTATAAATCATACATCCTGGGTATTAGATACCGGATCAGGATCTCACATCTGTAATTTGTTATAGGGACTTAAAAGTTATAAAAAACTTAGAGCTGGAGAGATGACCAAGCAAGTTGGTAATGGTGCAATAGTTGCAACACTTGCAGTAGGGGATTTTCATCTAGCTTTACCAAATAGAAACGTTTTGATTTTAAATAGTTGCTATTTTGTACCAACTATGTTGTGTAATATAATATCCATATCTTTATTAGATAAAGATGGATATGTATTTAAGTTGGAGAGCAATGTTATGAATATCATATTTAATCAAAAGTTGATTGCTTATGGAACATTGTACAATGGCATCTATATTCTTAATCAAAACACAATTCTGAACACTTATCACACTAATAAAAGAAAGCACTCAGTTATGAATGACGCTTTCTTATGGCATTGCAGACTTAGTCACATTAATAAAGAAAGACTTGACGAGCTTCATAAGCATGGATATTTAGATCCATTTGACTTTGAGTCTTATGAGACTTGCAAGTCTTGTTTTAAAGGTAAAATGACCAAGACTCCATTTACAGGAACTGGAGTAAGAGTTACAGAACTCTTAGGACTGATACATAATGATGTATGTGCTCCTATGTCTACTATGGCTAGAGGTGGCTACTCCTACTTTATTACTTTTACTGATAATTTTTCAAGGTTTGGATATGTGTTTTTGATGAAACACAAATCTGAAGCACTTGAGAAATTTATCGAGTACAAAAATAAAGTAGAGAACCAAACGGGCAAGAAAGTTAAAATTCTTTGATCGGATCGAGGAGGTGAATACTTGAGCTCGGAATTCTTAGGTATTTTAAAAGAGAATGGGATTCTCTCTCAGGTTACTCCACCCTTTACACCACAGCTTAACGGCGTGTCAGAAAGAAGGAATCGTACCCTATTAGATATGGTATGTTCCATGATGAGTAACACTGAGTTACCTTTTTCATTCTCGGGGTATGCATTGGAAAGAGCAACACACTTACTGAATAGGGTTCCAACTAAAGTAGTGCCTAAACTTCCATATGAGATATGGAGTGGGAAGAAACCACATCTTATTATATTAAGATTTGGGGATATCATGCTTATGTAAAGAAGCAAGATCCCAAAAAGTTAGAAGCATGCTCAGTATTATGCAAATTTGTAGGATATCCAAGGAATTCCATTGGATATCAATTCTACCACATCGATTTGTAGGATATCCAAGGAATTCCATTGGATATCAATTCTACCACATCGATGAACAAAAGATAATTGTTTCTCGGCATGCCACCTTCTTAGAGAAGGAATTTCTTGAAAAAGAAATTAGTGGGAGCATGGTAGAACTGGAAGAAATTTTAGAGATACAAAATATTACTGATAAATTAGTGGAACCAGCAAATTCAGTTATACCAGAAGTTACTGATAAATTAGTGGAACCAGCAAATTCAGTTATACCAGAAGAACCTCAACCACTCCACAGATATCTAAGGTGATCTCATGCACCTAAGATACAATATAATTTTTAGTTGAAGGTGGCATGTTAGATCACGTCATAGATGATGACGAACCTTTAAATTATCAGCAAGCCTCTCAGAGTAGGGACTCTGTTGCTTAGCATGATGCAATGAAATCTGAAATAGACTCTATGTACACCAACAAAGTATGGATATTAGACAATGCTCCTAAAAGGGTGATACCCATAGGTTGCAAATGGTTGTTTAAGAAAAAGTTAGGTGTAGATGGAAAAGTAGAGACTTTTAAAGCTAGACTGGCAGCTAAAGATTTTCGTCAAAGACCTGGTTTGGACTATGATAAAACTTTTTCTCCAGTGGCTATGCTCAAGTCTATTCGGATCCTACTTGCTATAGCTGCTCACTATGACTATGACATCTGGCAAATGGATGTCAAAACTGTATTTCTAAATGGTGATTTAGAAGAGTTCATATATATGATGCAACCAGAGGGTTTTGTAGTCAGTGGGAGCAGTGGAAAAGCATGTAGATTGCTTAAATCCATTTATGAACTGAAGCAAGCATCGCGGAGATGAAACATCTATTTTGATGATGCAATCAAAGAGTTTGGTTTCATCAAAAATCCAGATGAACCATGTGTGTATAAAAGGATAATTGGGAGTATTATATCGTTTCTTATTTTATATGTAGACGATATACTCTTAATCGGTAATGACATACTGTCATTACGATCGGTTAAAATTTAGCTATCAAAAAGATTCTCCATGAAAGATTTAGGTGAAGCATCCTGTGTACTGGGTATTCAGATCTATAGAGATAGATCTAAAAGGATGTTAGGATTATCGCAATCTAGATACATTGGCAAAGTGCTAAAACGGTTTAGCATGAAAAATTCCAAGAAAGGTTTTGTACCTGCATCTCCTGGAATCTCCCTCTCTAAAAAGATGTCTCCCCAGACTGATGAAGAGAGGAAATGCATGAGTCTAATTCCTTATGCCTCGGTAGTAGGATCGATCATGTATGCCATGTTATGTACTAGACCAGATATCGCTTATTCACTCAGTTTGGTAAGTAGATACCAATCTAATTATGGAGAAGAGCACTGGAAAGCGGTCAAGAATATACTTAAGTACCTTAAAAGGACTAAGAAGTTATTTTTGATATACGGTAAAAGTGACCTCCGAATGGAGGCTTTTTCCGACTCAAGCTTTCAGAGCGATATCGATGATAGTAAGTCTATATTAGGATATGTTTTTACCCTCAATAGAGGGGCTGTCAGCTGGAAAAGTTCTAAGCAGGATACAGTAGCAGACTTGACTATGGAAGCTGAATACATTGCAGCCAATGATGTAGCTAAAGAAGCTGTCTGGATGAGGGAAGTTCCTTTTAGAGCTGGAAGTTGTTCCCACCATTAAAGATCCAGTACCTTTATACTGTGATAATAATGCTGCAATTGCTCTGACAAAGGAACCCTAATCTCACCATAAGTCCAGACATATTCTGAGAAAGTACCGCTTGATCAGGGAGATAGTTGATCGCCGGGAGACCAAGATTGAAAGAGTAGACACAAAAGATAATATAGCAGATCCATTCACAAAGGCAATTGCTCGTTCACAATTTGAGAAACTTGTTGAGCTATTGGGTATTAGATACTACAATAATTGTCCTTAGTGCAAGTGGGAGTTTGTTAGATATAGGTGTCCTACAGGCAATTATTGTATATTGTAACATGACCTATATGTATATAACATCATTGTTCAAAATGATAGTATGCTATTTTGATCAGATTTATCTGATGTTCTAAAAATACAGATAATGTCCTTAGAATAAATACTAGACTATCAGACATTTCGGATAGTGATCATAGTGAAGAGATTTGATTAGTCGGTAACGTATATTCTAAAAAGTTCCTAGTTGATGAAGTGTTGAGATATGACATCATCACTTTGGTTTAGACTAGTGTATGCTCTATTTCTCCTTTTGAAGGAGATGATCAATCTCTTAGATCATTGATGTGAGACATCAAGATACAGTATACAGGTGACTCATTAGTGAATGAGTTGACTGAACGACTCGCCGAGAACATCTAGTTGGTAATATACTTAACTGTCAAATAGAAGTTCTCAAGTGATATAGTACATAGTAGTCTCTTGACCTGAGGCATGAGTGCAATATCTTATATGTCAGTAAAGATGTATTTAGACTTTTACCTAACCACAGTTCTTATTGAATTGTGCATAACAGTTCTTGTTAGGTACATCCCGAGACATAAGTAGATATTGAGATGCCAAGAAGGGATTCATCTCTCCTAGTATAGGGGTTTATGTCATAAGATTGTTTGATATAACTATAGCCTAAAAATCCTTAGCCAAGGTGAATAAGATAAACTGAGTGTCAGTTTGATCTTATAGGTTATGGGTTTAATATCAATAAACACTAATCAAGCTATTAGGGTTTGATAGTTTGCCATACCCTAGGCTCAATAGTTTGACATGGTTTGACGAAGAGACCGGACTATACGGTATTATCATTGAGTTGTCCTGATAAAATTGGATAAGTATCTTGCAGACCTTTATCACAACTTATACCCGGGTGGTCTTCATGTGTATCTAGCACCTCTGTTGTACTTATGGATATGATCCACTACCGAGTTTTTTAAGTTGGTCCCTAGAGTCACACCAAGCGTGTTCTTGAATCATATGAAACACAATTTATGGAGTGATGCGTATGATTGATACGCATATATGATTTTTTCTGGATACACATAAATTGTTATGTATATCGGTAAATTCAGAATGCTTTGTGCTTAGGATGAATTCTAGTATTTTTTCCATAAAGTTAACTTTTTGGTCAACAGTTGACTTTTTGGTCAATAGTTGACTTTTGGTCAATTCTTGATTTATTTGGTCATATAGTGACTAATTAGTTAAAGATTGGAATAATACTATATACCGTATTTATGAAATACTGTATTAGTATTATTGATTTGGTATTTTCATTTATGAAATATATATACCATGTATAATGAGTCATGAGATGAGTCATTTAGTGGTATGGTTCGAGCACATGGTTTATTAGCACATGGTTTTGAAATGTAATGATTCATAAGATGATTCATTGCATGACTCACTAGATTAATCATTGATATTTAATGATTCATTGCATGACTCATAGGATGAGTCATTCATGTCATGAACACATTTCACTCTGCAAATATGAGCTCCCTCTCTTCATGAAAGGCTAATGAAAATTAAATTTCCATAAGAGAAAGAAAGAGAGTTATACCTCTTACTAAACTTTAGCTATCTTTGAGTAAGAGGAAGTAGTAGGATTTTAAGATCCCGGGATGGATATCTTGCCTCGCGTCTCAAGCAGCATCCAATAGCTTTCCGGTTTACTTGAAGAGTTGGAGATCCAATATGAGGAGCTTTCTGCATTAAAGAGAGCAAGCTAAAGGTTGTTCGATTCACTATCGAATCACGCTACAAAAGTATGACTTTCAAACCTTGTATGCTCACTTAATAATAAGAATCATGTTAGATTTAATTAGACGGTCTATATGAATATTTCATGCTCTCTACATGCTTAGTATTTTTTTGTACATACATGTCTTCCGCTGTGTATTATGCATTGCTAATTAAGCAACCTCTTCTCTTGGGAGCACTTTCACAAATCTAATCTCTTTCCTTAGCCACTAAATCAATCAAATGAGACTAGAATAGATTCACCTCTCTTAGAATCTTTGTTTCGTGTTGATCTTGAATCCTTAGGTGCCAATGTCTAATGAATTTTAAAGGATTAGGTATATATTGTGAGAAATGGAATTATTTTTTGACTAAAGAAAGGGTGATGAAATCCATCACCTTATCTTGACTTGGGTTTTATACCCTTAAAGATATTTCAAAGTATATGAACAAATCAAGGGGCCCAATTCAATTTGTGATTCCTACTAACTGAATGAATGCAAATGCAACCTTAAGAAAACAAACGTAATGTACAAGTGGATGCCTTAAACAAATTGTTTCTAAACTTTTTTTATTTAGGATGAATAAAATAAAGGTGAAAAGTTTTGTTTGAATTTTATTTTATTAATATTGTTATAAATTGATATTTTGAAGTTCAATGAGAAAGGAATATTTTTTTGGTTTTTTAAATTAACCTAAATTGTTAATTTGTGAGAAAACTAACTACGAAATCAAAATGAAAGTGAAGAAAACTTTTCTTTTTGGTGAAAAACAAGCCTAGCCTCCTCTTTTAAATCTTCTTCAATCCAAGTTGAGAATCCTACACAAATCAATAAATAAATCAAAGAACCATAAAGAAAAATTATAAAATAAATAGAAAAATAACTCTCTCCCTGACAACGGTGCTAAAAACTTGTTGTGTTAGAAATAGGGAGTGTATTTAAGTGCGCAAATAAGTTATAGTGTAGAAAATATCAAACCACAATGAGAGAATTTTTAAATTTTTTAAATTGGCATTTTTCTTTTTGAAAATTACTTGAAAATAGATTTATTTTTTATGAAAATGAGTTTAAAATGGTTTTATGGATTTTTATATGTTTTAAAAGAAAAGGAAAAGAAAAACTAGAAAGAGTGAGAAGAAAGAGGAAAATTGCAATTAAGAAAAGAGAAAATAAAAAAAATAAAAAGAAAAACAAGAGAAAAAGAAAAAAGAAAATGAAGAGAAAAAAGAACTAGAAAGAAAATGAAAAAACTAAAAGAATTAGAAAAAGAAAGAAAGGATGAAAACTAACAAAACTAGGGGATAAAAGAAAGAGAGAGCAAGAGAATTAAGCTAGGAAATTATGATAGATTCTACGATACAACCATTTATTAGATGTAGAATTACTCTCTTTTTTAATCATTTTTAGAATTAACAAGCATAACCTATCAATCTATTTAAAAAAGTATAGATTATCAAGATATATAATAAAAATAAAAATAAAATTCATATATAGATAATCAATTAAAAATAATAATTCCACAATAATAATAAGCATAGATTATCAAACCAGACAAGCGTGACGCTCCTGGTTTCACACAAGGCTGTAGTCCAAGTTGAACCCAATGATATCAAACCTGCTATGCACCAACACTGTGCAACAACACATTTCACCATCATACTAATATCTCTCTAGTGGAATCAACAATAAATAAGTATAGGTACAAAGCAGATAGAATAAGGTAATACTGCAATAAACATGATAAAGGAAAGCGATATCTAAATACTCATAATCATGTTCCAACTGAATAAAATGAAGTACAACTGATAAAGTGAATTAAACGTAAAATATATCAATACACAAAGTCAAATAAAATAGTACTAAGGCACTCAGCCTTTACAAAATTAAATACAATGCTAAAAGTCTAAGAATAAACTATAAACTATTGTGGAGCTCTAAATAACTACTAATAATATGAGATGGAAGCTAATCTATATCTCCATCAACCTACGATTCTCCGTATGTCATGTCTGACTCGCTGCCTAAAAAGAGGGGAAACAACTGTTGGCCTTCTTGTTTTGATGATGATTTACAAATAATTTACTTGTAATGTTGTTTGCATAGTGTTTAGTGTTTGTGAATTTCTATTTATTATAGACAAACAACGTGTTGGAGGATGGATGGAATTGCACATTCACGATCATATCCAATGGAGGTTGGCGGAATTATGGAGTGAAGCCTATGCAATTCAAAGTTAAAGATTTAAGTTCAAGATTCATCCACAAGTGTACCAAGATAGAGCTTTGTTGAAGATCACAAGCTTGGGTAAATTTAGTTTTAGGTTTTATATTATGTGTGTTAGTACTTTAAGCTCAATCATATACACACATACACGTTTTGGTTTTGTATATATATAGTTATATATATACATATATGTTTTGGTTTGATAGTTTTAAGTTTTAATATGAAACAATTGAATATAATTAGAAAACATATTTTTGTTTCATACTTACATGCATATATATGATTTCATCAATATCAATTTTATTTAGTTCAATGAAATCATATTTACTTTTGAAATGTTTGCAAAATATGCAACTTTATGAAAATATTGTATTCTCTGTTTTTGGACCTAACAATAATCATATACATCTTTTATTAAGTCTGTAAAATCATTTTGTAATGTTTCAAAACACGGTTAAGCTAAAATGTCAAAACTCATGTGTTTATATTTTCATGTTTTGGATTATTTTGAAAAATATTGATATTTCTCATTTGGAAGGTCCTTTTTGAAAATAAGTTTTTGTAGCATGTGTATTATCATGTCTACAATTATTTTCCAAAGTTTTATATTTTTCTGAATATATTTACTATTTTTAAAGGCAGTTTAAAAATCAGCATTTCATTTTCAAACCTGGATATCTGAAATATCAGTTCGCGGTCGACCGCCCTTAGCGCAGCGATCGACCGCCGATAGTCCAGAGACTGTGCTCTATTTTTCAACAGCTCGTGGTCGACCGTCCTTGGCGCTGCGGTCGACCGCCAATTTTCTAGAGACTGCTTTTATTTTTCATCAGATCGTGGTCGATCGCCCTTGGCGCTGCGGTCGACCGTAGAAAATCCAGAGAGTCAACTTTGTTTTTTAGCTGTTCGCGATCGACCGGACTTGCCTCTCTGGTTGACCGTGACTTTTCCAGTTTGTCATCCCAACGGCTAGTTTTTCCCGCGGTCGACCACCAGTGGCTCTGCGGTCGACCGCCGATCAATAACGACTATATTTCTGCACTTTCCAGATTTTGTGGGAATTGAGTTTTCGTTATTTTACTTGGGTTTTTGCTGATGTTTTAGGTTCCTATAAATACCCCCTCGCTCTCACCTTTCAGATCAACTAATAAAATATTTTAAACAAGTTTAAAAGAGTTTTAAACAAGGGTTTAAGTTTGTTTAATGTTTGTTTAGAAGCTTTTAAGCAATTGAGGGTTTGAGTTTGTGATATCAATTCTACAAAAGCTTGAGGAGATCATCTATTGGAGTTTGAGCATCCAACTATTCTCCCTCTATCTCTTGATCCATTGAGAAGTTTTCTAAACTCTATTTCTAGCTCTTTTATATATTTGATTATCATTGTTATTAAGCTAGAATTATATTGAGTTTAGTTTTGATTTATTTTATCTCTTTGTACACACACAACCATTGAGCTTATTGTATTTACATACATTGTGTAATTGGGTTGTGGGTTTGTGTGACTTAGAGAGTGAGCTTACAATTCGTTCTCATCCATTGTAGAGAATAAATACTTTGTATTTGTGCTTAAATTGTGAGGTTCACCTTGTAATACACTAGTACACCAAGAGGAGTGTGTGGTGAGAGACGGGGTCGTCCCAAGAGGAGTGGGGTAGGTGGTAATGCCTAGAGATAGGTTGTAATTCCTAACACTTGAGGGAGACATGGGCTAGAGACCAACACTTGAGGTGGTAGTTAGCGTAGTTACATTATAAGTGTGGATTGTAAAGTTTTTAGTTAGCTAGAAAACCGTATTGTGAGGTATAAATGTTTTTCAGATAAGCATAGAAAACCCGGTGTGATAGTGGAGATCTCCTCGAGGTGAGGAACGGGGACGTAGGTCGTGGGGACCGAACCTCGTGAATATATCGTTTGTTTGTGATTGCATTGGCGCACTTATTTTTTTATGTTCATATCTTATATCGCCTTTGTATATTGCTCATTGTTTATATAACCCACTATCTAGTTTAGTTTGTTTACCCTTGAGTATTTTGTATATCCTTGCATATATCTCATAGTCTATCTTATTGCTAGGATATAGCCATTTGTTCATATTGCATATTCTTACTCATAATTAGTTGCATATCTATCTTGTAAGAATATATTTTTTTAATAAGTTTTTATTGGCATTTAAATCGGATTAGATTAGCATAAACCCTATTCACCCCCCTCTAGGGTTCTTTCCTAGTGACAATAGGGTCTAACAACAACGAGTGTTAAAGTGCTAGCGAGATCATCTCTACTACCCCTGGGGGTTAGGAGTATATAAAAATACAAGTTAGTACATATAGATATAAAATCTTCTATCCTAAACTAAATAAAAATTGATATTTAGAAATCCACAACACGAAAATGGGTACGTCGAGTGAAATAATCTAAATAAAAAACCCTCATTTATATACCTCGAATCTCAAGTTGTGAATCGCTAAATACAAATTCCAGATCCTAAGAGTAAAACAATAAATGAAAGACAATACAATACCAAACCTCATCCAAAGCCAATCCTGTCAAACATCTCACACTATCCTTAAGTAGACGGTGTAATCACAAATATAAACATTCGATAAAATGAAGTACGCATGAAATGTGTCGTATAGGAAACCCTCAGCAATATACCCTACTCTCGGGTAACTAACACTAGAGCATGAATGAAATATGTGTAATGCTCTATCTAATTTAACGATACTTTTGTAAGACGCTCACAATATCCTGTAACAATAACCACCTTACTCAATCGTTTTGTGGAGAGATAGGCATATTACCGTATTCCTAAATGATGTAACGTAGAGTATGGTCCAGCCGCGATCTCATTGAGGGGTATAAACTGACACACACTAAGTGTAGTCCAGCCGTGGTCTCATTGCGGGAATACCAACTACCCCACTCAGCGATCCGCACAATCATAAAATGCAATGTATATGTTAAAGTCTACATAATCAAACAAAATATTTATTACGTACCTCCAAATATTCGTACGAACACATCCTAATACGTGTACTCCAATGGTCAAGCACGTGTCTCGAAGTGCGGACCTAAATCTCATGTCTGTGATCAACTCATGCGCCCAAAAATTAAATTTTACAAACCACCGCAACTCAGTCTACTGAAACCTATGTCGGTCGACTGGCGATGATATGCACAACAAGATCATACAACATAACAGGTATTGATCGACCGACTCCTTTACTTCGGTTGACCAACCCGAGCACATATTGGATATATGTTTCAGTTTTTTAGGTTTTGATCTACAATGCTACAATTTGATATTTTTACATAAAAATACACATAATTAAACTTGTTTAATATGATTAGGGTTCGATTATCTACATGAAACATAATTAACATATTTAGGTAAATTATATAAACCCTAACATGTTCATATTCATCAGGAACATCATGAAAACCAATAAATCTCAACAAAACTCATGTAAAATTTATTTTAGAGGTTGAATCCAAACCAGAGAATTCTTTTATACCCTTTTTAAAATAAAAAGATTGAATCTTTGCGTCATATACTTTAAAAGAGAAAATTTTCATACTTAAACTAGCTTTTAAGGCCCAATAAAATCAAATAAAGCTCAATGAAACCAAATAAAACTCAGTAAAAATTAATTAAAATCAGGGATGGGGTTGGAGGAGATGAAACTCGCCTAAAAACACTGTTGGAAAACCCAAGGGTGTAAGAAAACAAGTCTTCCCTCGCCAAACGCTGATGATCTCACCCTCTTTGTAGTATTTGCTTCACATAGCTCTCAAAATTCACCAAAATATGCTCTAAGGTTTTTGAGGAGAGAGAGTGGGTGCTAGGATTCAGAAATATGATGTAAAAGAGAGATTTTCATGAATTATATCAGTATATATATCAACAAACCTAAACCAATTCAAAAAGACCCGAAATCCAACTCAAACTGGGATTATAGAATTGGCCCTGTCGGTCGACTAACCATAAAGCATTAGCCGACCAATTGGACATCATCGGTCGACCAATCATCTTGGATCAGTTGACCAATCATCTTGGGTCGGTCGACTAACCAGAACACACAACTGTTTATAGTTTTGTGCATATGTGTGCATGTTTTCACTCGTTTACTCTTATATACACACTTAATCAATCTCAAGTCATTTACTAACATGTTCATTCATCAATAAATAATATTTATCATGATAAAAACTCATTTAATATTATTTTCTATAATATTTCAAAATTTATGGGGTTTTAAATTCACCCCTTAAAAGAATTTCATCCTTAAAATTCCGCAATCATATCTTAGAGATTAATAATACGAGAAAAGCATATTAAGGGGGTAATCCAGACAAGGAAACCCTCCTGTACACATCTTATACCATTAATCCCAAGATATAAAACATAAGCGATATTTATACTTAACAATCTAAAATGCGAATACTCCCACTTAACCCCTAATTGAACGGAATTAGTACGTCGGGCGAAAAATCCAAACAAGGAACCCCTCATGTATATACCATATGTTTCGAATGATTAGGAGCTAAATGTTAATATTCCCATTCCGGTGTTAAATGTAAATGTTGCTATACAAATAATCATGAACAAAAACAAATCGTAGTTAACATTTTACCTGCTCAAACAGATGTGGGTAGTCACGACGCATATCCTCCTCGTGCTCCCAAGATACCTCCTCAGCTCCTTTCCGGTTCTATTGAACCTTGACTAACGGAATCACATTATTTCTAAGTTTCTTTGTCCTCCCTAGCAAGAATACAAACTGGGATCTCAATGTAGACATCAAAAATTGCCTATAGGTCCTCGTACGCGGCTCAAAACGAAGAGGAGACGATGAAAGTCACTATTCGAGTCACAGAAGCTCATTTAACGACGACGAACGCATGAAGTGAGTCGATGGACCATGCGAAGCAACAGAATTTTGGAATAATCAAAACACGAATGAACCGAGAGCTGCACATCATTTATGAAAGACAAAGCACCCCTCATATCCCATTTACTCCACACATGATTCAGTCATGAGAGCCTGTAGATCTTCTCGTCGGCTTTACGATGCATTCTGGATCGCGTGATTCTGAGTTCGGAAGATGAAAATATGACGAAAACTGACGAAGCACGCGAGACCAAGCCCTGAGCCAAACTAAGACACCAATTGGTGTCTCGGCTTGGCCAAGACACCCACAAGTGTCTTGGTCACGCCGAGATACCCTCAAGTGTCTGCAACCCGAAAAAGCTGATTTTTGACTGTTTTGGAGGTTTTTTTTTACCGTTAACCGCCTGGATTTTTCCTAACTGATAAAATATTATCCATGAACGTGGTTAAGTAGTTACAACTGAGGATAAGAGGGAATCAGTCATTCTTATCTGAAAACAGGGGTCCTGAAGCCTATAAATACAGCCCCAGGGCCTTCAATTTTTTTTAGATCTGGAATTCTTGAGCGTTGGCGAAGCTCTGCCGAACTGAAGACTGAAGGAGCATGAATTTTAGAAGAGAGGAGGAGATTGATCGAGTTCTTCAGTGCAGGAAAGAAGAGTTCATCAGATCTGCAGTTCCTGTGTTCTTCCCTTAAGATTATCCCGTTGTGGTAATCTTAAGAAGAGTAATTATCTTGCAGTTGCCGAGATAATTGCTTCGGCTTCTTAATTCCTTTGCGGATCGACGAAGCTTCGGATCTGATCTAATCGTCAGGTGGTCCACGGATATTGACATCCCAGTCACCGGCCAAGAATCCACACAAGCAAGAGTCGATAAATGAATCTTGTGTTTATTTTCGAGAGAGTTGTATTATTTTATTTTTCATTATTTGAATTCGTTGTAAACAACTAAAGTTATAAAGAAATTAATCACGAAGGCGACTTTTGAAGAAAACACTCAATAGTGGTCAAATCTGGCTGAGGCTAAATCGTTAGCGCATCTAACACTCTCTGCTACTCCTTGTCATGTAAATGCTTCTTGAGCATCAAAACATGGAAAACATCATGTACATCCGACAATAATGCTGGAGGATCTAGCCGATACGAAACAGCTCCAACATACTCAATGACCCTAAATGGTCCAACGTACCTTGGGGTGAGCTTTCCCCATCTGTCGAATCGCTGAACACCTTTCATAGGTGACGCCTTCAACATAACATAATCTCCAACCTGGAACTGCAAAGGTTACCGCCTCTAATCCGTATAACTCTTCTGCCGACTATGGGCTACAAGAATACGCTCTCGAATCAATGCCACCTTCTCTGTAGTCTGCCTCACGAGCTTCGGCCCAAGTGTAGGCATATAAAATTGCTTATAGGTCCCTTAGCATAGCTCGGCACAAACCGACGAACCAACGAGGATACTTTGGAGGGGGTATCTGTAGGCATATAAAATTGCTTATAGGTCCCTTAGCACAGCTCGGCATAAAACGACGAACCAACGAGGCGACGAGGTTGACGAACCGCACGCAAGCAACGGAATACATCCATTCGAGCGTGGAATCAAGCCAACAGTTCGGGGAATCAATGAGTCATTCAAACAAAAGCGGACTCGGACGAATCCCGATCGAATCAAGATCGGTTTCGGACTCGAACTCAGAAGTGGATTTACTGCCAAATCAGGATTCGGATCGACTGCCAAATCAGGTCAACAAATCGAGTCCAGACAAATCAACCGTACAACCGAATCACGGATACAACGGAAAAATGACAAAACCGAAAACCCTAAGGGGGGCTCGGCCAAAGCCGAGCCACCCGTGGGTGGCTCGGCCCAGTGCCGGCCACCCATGGGTGACCGACCCAGATCTGTGCGCGGGCACAGTTCAGAGAGCCTATAAATAGGGGGCTTGGTTCATTTGTTCAAGGGTTGGATTTTTTGGAGGAGAAGCCCTGCTGGATTGAAGACTCAGATCTAAAAAAGATTCAAACTTTAGGACTTCGAGGACTTGCTCATCCAGATCTGGTGCTCGGCGATCGTCAACGCCAAATAAGGCAAGAGTTCGAGAGGACCGGATCTCAGATCTACGCAGGCACACTCCGGATCAAAGCTTGGCCTTTGATCCCGAGATTTGGGCGATTGTTTCCTTGGTGAACCAATCCCCCCTCGGCTATTATTTCCTTGGCGAAATAATACCCGTCGTACTGCATAGATCCGATCGGATCTAGATCGCGTGGTGGTCCACGGATAAACCCCGGTGCAGGCGAAGAACCCACTGTAGGCGTATAAAATTGCTTATAGATCCCTTAGCACAGCTCAGCACAAACCGACAAACCAACGAGGCGACGAGGTTAACGAATCGCACGCAAACAACGAAATAAATCCACTCGCATGCGGAATCAAGCCAATGGTTCGAAGAGTCAACGAGTCATCCAACCAAGGGCAGGCTCGGACGAATCACGATCGAATCAAGATCAGTTTCGGACTCGAACTCAGAAGTGGATTTACTGCCAAATCAAGAATCGGATTTACTGCCAAACAGCTGACGCCAAAGTTACGTCAGGTGAAGTTCCACCGACCTCCAACGAGGTCAAACCTGTTCTCGTCAACGCTTCTACTGTTGAAGGTGTTGTGACTCTCTCGAAGAGAGCCCGCCAGAGGCGACGTCAACGCCTTGCGCGAAAATTCGCCAAAGCGATGGAGTCCACGGATGGAATCCGCTATAACGCGGATCTGAAGAACAGGAGAGGTAAACAGCCTCAACAACCAATGAATGACAGCTCCTCTAAGCCGCCAACGAACAAATGGATCCGTGTCACACGGAATCGTTCGACACTTGAGGAGCGCATTCGCAAGCGCCGCGCACTGTCAGCGCAGGCACGAGCTCAAGTCCAAGAAGCCCGCAAAAGACTGCAGAAGGAAGTGGCCAAAAAGCCGCCACCAACCCGCCAAGTATGGAAGCCTTCGAAGCAAGGTCAACCTCTGACGAATCAACCACAGTCGCCGGTAATACCAGTAGCTACTCCGGGAGATCCCATGGAATCATCCCAAAGAAGGAGATCGATTCTGGAGCGCCTCGGTCCAATTCCAGATGAAAAAGGCAAAGTTCCAGTTCAGGAACGTTTGGGCCCGCTGAAGAAGCCCCGAACGACTCAACACGCTGGGGGTCGCCGTCATCTCCAACGTGATAAAGAAATCAGGGCAGCTATGCGCACCAATTTGCGCATTGAAGTCCAAGAGCCCGCTGAGAATTCACGCCCAAAAAGGCATGTCTCGAGGCGCGTGACTCTTGAGAGCCCAAAGAAGGCAGTTCACTCTCAGAAGGAAACGTTATCGTCTGATGATGATTACGTTATACCTGAGAAATCGTGCCAACACACGATAGGTTGCTCCGACTATCAAACGGACGAGCTGTACTATCGTGCTGGGGGTACGAGCAAAGCCAGAAAGAGAAGTCCTCGAAGGCTAGAAACTCAGTGCCCTTGTTCAAAGCTCATTCGGGCGGTACTGTCTGAGTGCAACTGCATCAAGGCAGTCACCGAGAGAGTTTCGGTGTTCGAAAGGCTTAGTACCGAAGCGCCAAAACCAAGGCATAGGTGTTTCCGGCAAAGAAGAACGGTGGTTGAAGATGGAGAATTTCCGAGGGTCACTACCAATATGACCAGCAAAAGGGCATCGACAAGGGATAATCCCGAGTCAATTCCGGAAATACCCCAGCGGATGACCCGTCTGCAGTCCGGAGCCAGCATACGAGGAACTTATGGTAGGATCCGGATAAGATTACCTTCTGAAGATGAAGAATCGGATTCCTGCTCTGCTGTCGCATCAGATAACACGGTATCCAGCGATGGACAACCCCGCGAGTCATTTATGATAAGCACGGAACAAGTGGCCAAGATGCTCGAAGAAGCCACGGCCAAACAGCAGGAGAGCTTCAGGTTCGAAATGCAGATGGCCATGCAGAATATGAGAGAAATGCATGAGCAACAAATCCAGGCACTGACGAACCTGCAAGGCGAACCAAGCCGCCGTAATCAAGTTGTTCAGGAAGTTGAGCACACAAATGCGAATGAGACGCATAATGCCAATAATCCTCCCGTTAATGCCGGGGGTGGCAATGAGGATGCTAGTCACAACACCACGCTTCCACCTCAGAATCATGCTGACGAAAACTCGGGTGAAAGTCTAAAAATAAAAAATCTCGAGAGCAAAATCAATACATTGATTTCCGCTCAAGAGATGAAGAAGATGGGTATTCCTTGTCCATACCCACGAGAATGGGAATCAATCCCCTATCCGGCGAAGTTCAGTCTAATTAACTTCACGCCGTTTGATGGGAAAGGTTCACCCACGCAGCATTTGATTTACTTCAAATCGTACCTGGGTGTTATCTCTGGTAATGAGCCTCTGATGGTACGGTCATTCGTCGGCACTCTTCGCGGAGCCACCTTCGATTGGTATCGTCGCCTCAAGCCAGGAAGCGTGAGCAGCTGGGACGACATGGAAACTAAGTTCCTCGCCAATTTCTTCGACGACGATACCGAAATATCCATCGGAACGTTGCTTGATGAAAAACAAAAAGACGGGGAGTTGGTCGACACCTTCGTCAAAAGGTTCCGGAACAAGGCGATGAATTGTCGGGACCCGATCACTGAGGAGTTCATTCTCCAGACTTGCCACAACAACCTCGCACTGGACGTGTTGGAAGCAATGGGAACAGTACCGTCTGACACTTGGAAAGACCGAAGGAAGAAGGCCGAGAGGAACCTACCGACGGCTAATCCTCTGAACTCAAACTTCGCTTCTCGTGGTAAGGGCAAAACACCTGCAGCTACTGGTGGTGCTAATCAAGCGTCACAACAGCAATCCCGAAGGCATCAAAAGACTTCGGGTCCGAGACTCCAAAAAGAGTACTCTTTCAAGGACGAAGACGTTCCAGCCATCTTCGAATCCCTCCTTGAAGGTAACAAGCGTCCCAGCCATCTTCGAATTCCTCCTTGAAAGTAACAAGATCAAGCTACCACCTATCCCAAATCAGGAGGAAGCTGACAACACTACGGACCCAAAGTACTGTGCATACCATAGGAGGGTCGTTCATCCCACCAAGGATTGCTTTGCTCTCAAGAATAGCATTCAGACCTTGGTTGAAGCCGGCGTCATAACGCTAAGGTAAGCCAGTTGAGAATGGCAACACTCCAAAGAGTATACGAGTATAAACTGTTTCTCAATCCTCCGACCGGTATAAGAGGTTAAACTACTCCCTGATACTCCAATAGGTATATGAGTCACGGGAAGTTCCTGGAGAATTTTTATGTTCTTAAGGATAACCCGTTCATGTAACTGAGAATAATGTCCGAACCAGTTCCACAGAGGAAGCTGGGGGTGGATAATTCATGTAACGGGAAGTTCCCAAAAGAAATCCATATAATGTATTCTTAGGGATAATCCGGTCACTACAGCAAGGTGATGAATAAGAAACTCCCATTCAAATTCTCACCGCGTCTGTGCACTCAACACTCTCATTGTTAGAGTCTGGACAAAATATTCGGAATTGGTCAAACCTTTTTACAGTTAGGACCAAAACCAAAACCCCCTCTCGATTCCCCCAATGAACGAGAGGTCCACAAATTGAGCGATCAAACCTTCCTACAGTTAGGATTGTCTCAAAACACCCACTTGGTCAAACCTTCTTACAGTTAGGACCACAGTCAAAATCCCCTCTCGATTCCCCCAATGAACGAGAGGTCCACAAATTGAGCGATCAAACCTTCCTACAGTTAGGATTGTCTCAAAACACCCACTTGGTCAAACCTTCTTACAGTTAGGACCACAGTCAAAATCCCCTCTCGATTCCCCCAATGAACGAGAGGTCCACAAATTGAGCGATCAAACCTTCCTACAGTTAGGATTGTCTCAAAACACCCACTTGGTCAAACCTTCTTACAGTTAGGACCACAGTCAAAATCCCCTCTCGATTCCCCCAATGAACGAGAGGTCCACAAATTGAGCGATCAAACCTTCCTACAGTTAGGATTGTCTCAAAACACCCACTTGGTCAAACCTTCTTACAGTTAGGACCACAGTCAAAATCCCCTCTCGATTCCCCCAATGAACGAGAGGTCCACAAATTGAGCGATCAAACCTTCCTACAGTTAGGATTGTCTCAAAACACCCACTTGGTCAAACCTTCTTACAGTTAGGACCACAGTCAAAATCCCCTCTCGATTCCCCCAATGAACGAGAGGTCCACAAATTGAGCGATCAAACCTTCCTACAGTTAGGATTGTCTCAAAACACCCACTTGGTCAAACCTTCTTACAGTTAGGACCACAGTCAAAATCCCCTCTCGATTCCCCCAATGAACGAGAGGTCCACAAATTGAGCGATCAAACCTTCCTACAGTTAGGATTGTCTCAAAACACCCACTTGGTCAAACCTTCTTACAGTTAGGACCACAGTCAAAATCCCCTCTCGATTCCCCCAATGAACGAGAGGTCCACAAATTGAGCGATCAAACCTTCCTACAGTTAGGATTGTCTCAAAACACCCACTTGGTCAAACCTTCTTACAGTTAGGACCACAGTCAAAATCCCCTCTCGATTCCCCCAATGAACGAGAGGTCCACAAATTGAGCGATCAAACCTTCCTACAGTTAGGATTGTCTCAAAACACCCACTTGGTCAAACCTTCTTACAGTTAGGACCACAGTCAAAATCCCCTCTCGATTCCCCCAATGAACGAGAGGTCCACAAATTGAGCGATCAAACCTTCCTACAGTTAGGATTGTCTCAAAACACCCACTTGGTCAAACCTTCTTACAGTTAGGACCACAGTCAAAATCCCCTCTCGATTCCCCCAATGAACGAGAGGTCCACAAATTGAGCGATCAAACCTTCCTACAGTTAGGATTGTCTCAAAACACCCACTTGGTCAAACCTTCTTACAGTTAGGACCACAGTCAAAATCCCCTCTCGATTCCCCCAATGAACGAGAGGTCCACAAATTGAGCGATCAAACCTTCCTACAGTTAGGATTGTCTCAAAACACCCACTTGGTCAAACCTTCTTACAGTTAGGACCACAGTCAAAATCCCCTCTCGATTCCCCCAATGAACGAGAGGTCCACAAATTGAGCGATCAAACCTTCCTACAGTTAGGATTGTCTCAAAACACCCACTTGGTCAAACCTTCTTACAGTTAGGACCACAGTCAAAATCCCCTCTCGATTCCCCCAATGAACGAGAGGTCCACAAATTGAGCGATCAAACCTTCCTACAGTTAGGATTGTCTCAAAACACCCACTTGGTCAAACCTTCTTACAGTTAGGACCACAGTCAAAATCCCCTCTCGATTCCCCCAATGAACGAGAGGTCCACAAATTGAGCGATCAAACCTTCCTACAGTTAGGATTGTCTCAAAACACCCACTTGGTCAAACCTTCTTACAGTTAGGACCACAGTCAAAATCCCCTCTCGATTCCCCCAATGAACGAGAGGTCCACAAATTGAGCGATCAAACCTTCCTACAGTTAGGATTGTCTCAAAACACCCACTTGGTCAAACCTTCTTACAGTTAGGACCACAGTCAAAATCCCCTCTCGATTCCCCCAATGAACGAGAGGTCCACAAATTGAGCGATCAAACCTTCCTACAGTTAGGATTGTCTCAAAACACCCACTTGGTCAAACCTTCTTACAGTTAGGACCACAGTCAAAATCCCCTCTCGATTCCCCCAATGAACGAGAGGTCCACAAATTGAGCGATCAAACCTTCCTACAGTTAGGATTGTCTCAAAACACCCACTTGGTCAAACCTTCTTACAGTTAGGACCACAGTCAAAATCCCCTCTCGATTCCCCCAATGAACGAGAGGTCCACAAATTGAGCGATCAAACCTTCCTACAGTTAGGATTGTCTCAAAACACCCACTTGGTCAAACCTTCTTACAGTTAGGACCACAGTCAAAATCCCCTCTCGATTCCCCCAATGAACGAGAGGTCCACAAATTGAGCGATCAAACCTTCCTACAGTTAGGATTGTCTCAAAACACCCACTTGGTCAAACCTTCTTACAGTTAGGACCACAGTCAAAATCCCCTCTCGATTCCCCCAATGAACGAGAGGTCCACAAATTGAGCGATCAAACCTTCCTACAGTTAGGATTGTCTCAAAACACCCACTTGGTCAAACCTTCTTACAGTTAGGACCACAGTCAAAATCCCCTCTCGATTCCCCCAATGAACGAGAGGTCCACAAATTGAGCGATCAAACCTTCCTACAGTTAGGATTGTCTCAAAACACCCACTTGGTCAAACCTTCTTACAGTTAGGACCACAGTCAAAATCCCCTCTAGCCGAGCCACCCTGAGGTGGCTCGGCATGAGCCGAGCCACCTAGGGGTGGCCGGCCACTTGTGGCCAAGCCACCTAGGTGGCCGGCCAGATCTGTGCCCGGGCACAGTAAAGGGAGCCTATAAATAGGCCCCCCTTGTTTCATTTCAAGAAGGTTGGAAAATTTGGAGAGGTGAATCCCTGCTGGATTCAAGACTCAGAACTTAAAAAGATCCAAGCTTTGGGACTTCGAGGACTTGTTCATCCAGATCTGGTGCTCGGCGATCGTCAACGCCAAATAAGGCAGGTGTTCGAGAGGACCGGATCTCAGATCTACGCAGGCATACTCCGGATCAAAGCTTGGCCTTTGATCCCGAGATTTGGACGATTATTTCCTTGGTGAACTAATCCTCCCCAGCTATTATTTCCTTGGTGAAATAATACCCGTCGTACTGCGTAGATCCGACCGGATCTAGATCTCGCGGTGGTCCACGGATAAACCCCGGCGCAGGCAAAGAACCCACAAAGCGAGTGACCGCAAACAGGAGCTCGCGATTTGTTCGATAAAAGGAGAAAGTTGTAATCTTTTTCTTTATTTTTGATTTCGTTGTAACCGGATCTTATAAAAAGACCGGATCTTTGTAACTCAAAAAGTTATTATTTAAAGATAGCAATGGAATCAATAATGAAGAAAGACACGATTTTTCCCGCGAACACCAAGTAGTAAGCTATCCTCTGGCTTTGTCTAACAAATAGGGGATCTACAAGGCCTCCCATACAATGCTTCATAAGGTGTCATGCCTATAGTTGATTGATAATTGTTGTTATATGCAAACTCAATCAATAGAATATGGTCCTCCTAGCTACCCTAGAAATTAATAACACAAGCCCACAACATGTCCTCCAATACTTGATTAACTCTCTCCATCTGACCATATGTCTGTGGGTGGAATACAGTGCTATACGATAGCTGGCTGCTGAAAGAGTTCAGGAAGCTCTTCCATAAATGCGATGTGAAACCGAGCCTGGATCCGAGATAATCGTCTCTAAAACTCCATGTAATTTCACGATCTTCCGAATGAATATATGTGCATAAGTCTCTACCGTGTATATCATCTTTACTAGTAAGAAGTGTGTCGAATAACACCCAAATAGAATCATTCCCCTTGCTGGACCTCGACAATCCTACAATAAAGTTCATCAAAATATCTGCCCACTTCCACTCTGGAATGGGTAAGGGCTGTAGGGTTCCTACGGGACTCTGATATTTTGCCTTCACTTATTGATAGGTAAAGCACTTAGCTACATACTCCATGATATCCCTGCGCATTCTACGGCTCCATCAAAAATGCCTCTTCAGGTCCTTGTATATTTTGGTTGTGCCTGGATGCACTGTGTACCTGGTGCGATGTGCCTCGTCAAATAATTCCTTCTTCAACTGTGGATTATTCGTCATGACTAACCGGCCTTTCACTCGAAGGACCACATCTTCTCCAATGGTCTAATGAGCGTTGGGATCTTTGGAAATCTCCCCCTTTTGGGTTTGAATCAAAGAGTCTCCTAACTGAGTACTGACCACTTAATTAGTTCACAGTGGCTTCACAACTAAAGCTCCAAAAAATGCACTACTCCCGCCAATCTCTAGCCTAAAATCATACTGCTTGACGGTGAGAAGATCTTGATACAACGAACACCTCAAAGCTACAAGCCCATGATGATGCTTCCTACTCAATGTGTCTGCTATGACGTTTACCTTCCCCGGATGGTAATGAAGTGCGAACTCATAATCCTTAATGAACTCTACCCATCGCCGTTGCCTCTAGTTGAGTTCCTACTTGGAGAAAAGATACATCAGATGTAAACCACTATTCTCTGGATCTGCATCAAAACACCTCATAGACCCGACAAACATGCATTCGTGTAGACAAAAAAAGTCTTATCACTACTCAGAATGATCAACACCAGCGCTGTAGTCAGCTTGGTCTTCATAGTCTCAAAAGCCTTCTAGCACTCTGGGCTCCAAACAAACTGTACACCCATCTTCGTGAGGCATGTCAGCGGGGTAGCAATCTTTGAGAAGTCCTGTATGAACTTCCTGTAATAGCCGACCAGACTTAAGAAGCTACGAATCTTTGTAACAGTCTTCGGCGGCTCATAATCAAGTACCGCCTCCACTTTGGTTGGATCAACTGTAATGCCCTCCTTGCTAATAACATGGCCCAAAAATCTAATCTCTAATAGCCAAAACTCACACTTGCTAAACAAAGCATACAACTAGTGCTCCCGAATAGTCTACAACACTAGTAGAAGGTGCTGCTCATGCTCGGCCTCCGATCTCGAATAAATGAGGATGTCATCGATAAAAACGATCACAAACTAGTCTAAATATGGATGGAAAACCCGGTTCATCAAATCTATATACATGTACATATATAAATATATACATATAAATATATATGTATATATATTCATATATATGTATATGTATATGTATATATATATATATATATATATATATATAATATATATATACTATATATATATATATAGTACATATATATATATATTATATATATAGTATATATATATATTAATATATATTATATAATATATATATATACAAATAAATATAAATATATATCATATAAAAATATATATATATATATATAAAAATATTATATATATATATATATCATCATTATATATATATATATTTTACAAAGATTCACGGCCTCGCCTAGATCCCTCTCTTTCATCTCTTCTCTCCAAGGCGATTAAGGCCTCACCCTCTCTCTCCCCAAACCCTCAGTCGCTTTACCCTCCAAGGATCGCGCTCTCTTCTCTGCTTTCTCATCTCTTCACGTACGACTGCTCCCATCCTCCCTCTCTCCAGCTGCCGATGCCAGCATATAGCGTTTGCCTCCTGCCCTCAGCGATATTGTCAATTTTCGAAGGGATTCGTTCGATGGAGTTGGGATTGCGTGGACGTCCGATTAACGAAGCGCGACTCATCGCTCTTTCAATCGTTGATATGGTGACTCGATGGAATCCTAGTTCTCTTGAGGTTGATTAGGGTTTTTAGTGTTTTGATGAGTTTTGTTGGTCTTTAGATCTTTAAGTGCTTAGGGTTTGGGAGGGATTAATGGAGGCGATGAGGAGGCTTCGAGTGGAGTTGCTTGCCCGTTTTTCCAATACCAAGCTAACCATTATCAACAGGGAAATGGAGCCAAGTACTCGCCACAACCAAAAAGCAAGCGTACATAAAGATGCAACCCACACATCACCCACTTTACGCTTGATTTTGAGCAAGCATAAGATCATGTTTACATCATGTAAAGAACTTACGCTTTAACATTTTTTTGATTAACTAGGATGGAGTTTAAAAATGAAACACCATGCCTTTACCTACTTCATTTCAGCAAATGGTTGTTTTTACAAAGCAAGTTTACATCCTCAGCACCCCACAAAGTATCTATTACAATGGTTGTTTTCGTAGCAAGTTTGCCATGCTGTAAGCGTGTGGATTCTATAAAAACAGCATGCCCGTCCAGCTGCATGAGCAACAAGGATCAATGAAGAAAATATAGGAAGAGATTTGTAAGATGTTGAAAAAGAAAAGAAAAAAAGAAAAAAATAAGTTTGCAAAAGGAATTCAGGTACATAAATTTTTGTTTTGAAAATGGTTAATTACATCTCCGCAGTCCATTGTCAAGAAGAAGGCTCATTCGGTGCATTGAGGTAAACACAATCAAACAAATCCAGGAAAAATGAATCACTTCCCTAAATTTAACAATGAATCTGGTTTAAAAACTGTATCTAAAGTGCAAACAATCCGCATAAATTAGCAAATATTTACAATTACGAAGCTTTACTAGATTGTTAACTTAACGAAAAAACAATTAGACTTTCCAATAGATTTTTCAATTCAAACAAAAAAAAGTTCACCAAATTCTGTTGCCTCATCCATATCGAGTGGAGTTCTCTTGCCGCCGTTTTGCTCCAAGGTATAATATATATATATATATATATATATATATATAGATATCTCTATATATATATATAATATATATATATATTATATATGCCTATCATATTATTAAAACTCAAAAGGTTTCGGTCGAAAGAAAAAAACAAAAAAAAAAAAAAAAAGAAGAAAAAAAAAAAAAACGAAAAAGCAAACATGAAACAAAACAAAAAAAAAAAAAAAAAAAAAAAAAAAAAATGAAAAAAAAAAAAAAACAAATAAAAAAAAAAAAAAAAAAAAAAAAAAAAAAAAAAAAAAAAAAAAAAAAATCAAAAAAAACCAAGACGTGCTGGTAAGTCTACAGATTGCAAAGAGCGGTCGACTGATAGCAACCATCAACTTTAACGCGTGAATGCACAGAAACACGTTTTAGGTCGGGTCAGATTTGGGCTTGTTTGATACACACTTATATATATATGATCGTAAACGCTGTTTTTCTCCTCTTTTCTTTTTTATCTCGCTACTTTGTTCAGCAGCTACCCTTCCTTCAAAAACCCTTGAGATCCCACTTTTGATTTTGGCTGAAGCTTTGAGAAGCGAAAAGACCAAGAAGTGGGCGAGATTTGGGATTATGTGAGTGGGGATCGATATCCTTTGCGTGTTTGGGGAGTTCACGAAGAACGATTTTGAGGTGAGTTTCATCTCAATCCACTCTCATCCCAACATTTTCCTTGTTTTATTTAGTTTTATTGGATATATTTAAAAGCGCTATTTTGATGAGTAGAGGTCACCCATTTTTCCTTGGTATAATTTTAAAGTCTGGCCTTTTTTCATTTAAAAAGTTTTTAAAACGGATTCCTTGACTTGGATTTTTAATTTGAAGTAAAGTAAAAACACGGAGATTTTATACTAATTCGATTGGTTTTCATGAATGAACTTAGCAAATATTACATGTAGGCGTTTGTTAGATCCCCTTCAATATTCATAGTTGTGTTTTTATGCAGTAGAAATAAACCCTAAAATTAAGCTAAAACAAGTTTTAATACTAGAAGTTTATTGAAAAGTTTTTGTCTTGATGTATTGTAGATTAAACCTCATACACTGACCCAACCGACCAACATCGGTCGACTGATCAAGAGAATAAGTCGACTGAAACTAATCTGGGAAGTATAATTTTGCGCCCCGGTCATCAACCAAAGCCATAGGAATTGATGCGACTGCTCCAGGCTGGATTTTTTACACGATGTTGTAGCACGAGCCCATCCGTCGACCGATGGCAGATATCAGTCAAACGCGTTTTGTCTGTTTAAGATATTGTTCTTTCTCTATATGCGTTTGACGGCTCGTATGAAAGTACGAGTCCACAGTCGATTCAACGTGCGTTGTTCTTATGATAGAGCACGTATTATATTTTGAGCAGCACGAGCTTTTATAGGTGCGTAATTAATATTTGAGCTGTCAATGTAAAGAGTAAAGTTTATTTGCATTCTGGAATAAGTTTGGATGATTGAGTAGGGTTAGTTGGTGCCCACAATGAGACCCTCCGCAGGTTCAATGACATTTAGAGTGGTTAGTTGATAAACTGCAATGAGACTTCCAAGGACTAATCTGATTTATGGCATCTATTATATTCTAGAATAAGTTGGACATGGCCTATTACTACTGCGTAAGGTGTTCGAGTAAGGTTATGAGCCGGCAAAATATTATGATGAATCACAAGATATTGTGAGCGCCTTTAACTCAGGCATGCAATCCCAAATTATATATCTTGTAGGAATCATGAAAATTAATAAATTTACTTCACGTGTTTCCTACCTCGAGAGTAGAGTGTATGGCTATGGTTTGTTGTTGTACTACGTATCGAAGATGAGAAATGTGAGTTGTATACATATTGATTTATGTTATGGGAATAGAGGCGCTTGGTAATATATTGTCCTTTTATTAACTCTTTATATTCATAGGATTTTTGATTCTGATATATTTAGTAATCCACAATTTTAGATGTGCGCGGTACAGTTATAGGGTTTCCAATATTGGATTATTTCCATTGACGTAGCCAATGCTCGTGTTGGTAGGATTTCTATGTCTGAATTCCTCTTAGTTTAGTTGCATATGATTATAATATATCTATATATGCTATACATGGTATATTTTTATACAACCTACCTTTCCCTTTAGGAGCGGTAGAGATGATCTTGCTAAGGGCTTTGATAATTACTTAAATTCCTATCTTTTTCAGGTAGCAAAGTAGGGAATTTGAAGAATCACATGTTGATGAGATTCAATCTAGCTCACTCGTCCTTTTTTATTTATTAGTAGTGTTAATTAGTGGGCTGCTACAAGTAGCTTATGTATTTATTTTGCATATTTAGAGATGTATTTCATATTAGAGCTGAGTGCGCTTAGTACGTTTCAGTTCACCCTTATATTTAGAGAATCATTACTCGTTATTTCAGATTTTTAGATGTACTTATCTTTTCCTTCTGTTGGAATAGTGATTATATTTATTATTGGATCTCTATTCTCTATAATTAACTGTCCGTTGTAATTTTTACCTTTTATTCTTAAATCTACTTGTTACGCACCATTTCTTTTTTTGAATTCACACTAGAGATATTATTATATATGATGATGAAACCATGTCGTTGCATAATATTGGCTGTATGATAGGTTTTCAATCCCTTGGGTTCATCTTGGACTCAGCCTTATGTGACAGGGATGTCACAAGGAAATTTTTATGTGCATTTTGATTTATGTCACCTAACCATATGCTTTACACTTGGTAAAACATATATTTTTATTTGTTAGTCTAATTTAATTGATAAATAAGCATGTATGTTTAATTATGTCAAGCTATTCAAACTGCTAGTTTCATCTAAGTGCAGGTTGGAATTAACTAAATTAAGGGCTAAAAAATTATAAGATTTGAAGGAGAGAATTTATCCTTCATTTGGGGTGGATGGACATTGAGCTATACTATCGCAGCAATATAAACGGCATCTAAAGTCAAGCTGAAGCCAGCACTGCAGTTTGAAAATTTCTATTTATGAACAACGGGAGCAATGCCAATCGCCTAAAAGTATGCATGTTCAAAAGACCAAAAATTCTGCTAGAATTTGGGCTTTGTGGAACCAGCATGACAATGTCCATGGCTTTGGGCTGAAGGACAATTGATGAGCAATTTGGAACTTTAGAAAAGCACTAGCCAGCAACCGCTGATTATGTAGTTATTCATCCACATAGTAAAGCTCACAGGTGTTCGAAGGTGTGCGTTGGAGCATTATCATGAAGATAAGGGACATTTGTAGCTCAGATAAAGAAACTTGGGTTTGAGATGTAAATGATTCTTTCCTTGTGGCCCTCGCATTTTGAACCATCTGCGGCAACCCATACCGACGCTTTTAAGATGCTCTTATAACACACTAAAAGAAAAAATGTTAACTAGATGAATTAAAATGACCATATGTGTTTCAGAGGAAGGGAGGTTGTTGATGGAATACAATGAGAGAGTTCAGCAGAGTGCACATCGTAACATGTTCAAGGAAAGAAGAAAATTCAAGCTATATCGAGGAAAGGGTTAAATACGCGCAAGCTGATATAAAGAAGGAAAATCAAGTGTTCTTTTACAAGAAAAAAAGGACTCAGGAAGGGGATTGTTGTCAAATTCAAAGAATGGCAATTGAAGAAAGGTAATCCAATCTCACGTAGTTGTTTTGGATCTAAAATATCGCTGAAGTTCAGTCATGATACATGGTGGATTGACTCTGGTTGTAGCTATCCATATTAAAAATGAGGTTGTAAGATTTTCAAACAGCTAAGGAAGGCCAAATGCGAAAGTGAGCAATACATCTTATCTGGAAACAAGATCATTTCATGTGTGAGAGGCTCGTATGGACGATAGGTTTGGCTGAAAATTGCATTACTCTTGGTATTGTCTTTTGTTTTAAAATTGGGAAAGACATTTTATATTTCCCAAATTCTCTAGAAAATTGATTTTATTATTTCAAGACTTGTACCTCTTTCGATATTCCTTTTTATTTTTATGGCAAATCTTAAATTTAAATTAACGAGTTGATTGATTAGAAATGGTACTTTTATTATTTGATGTCTAATTCCCATTTAATTGCAAAAACTGATGCATGTTATAATGCAACAGCATGTTCTTGCTGGAACAAAGCAATGTGTTATGAAGAAACTTTCCTCTAGGATTATGGCAAATGGAAGATTAGGACATATCTCCTTGAGAGGAATTAAAAGATATGCGTGAATGCCATTAGAAGTAACTTAAGTACTATTGGATTTGCCAACTTTGAAACTTATGTGGAACTGGCATAAAGGGAAAGTAGACTAATAAATCAAAGAAAGGTGCCAAGGGAGCTCGGATATATAGAAATCATGCAATACAAATATTTGTAGACATAGATATAGACTCATATGGTCATAAATATTTCATGCTCATTCAAATAGATGATTGCTCCACGGTATATGTATCTCTAACTTGCATTCATAACAAGAAACGAAGCATTGTATCTATTCAAAATATTCACAAACTAAAGTAGAGAAACAATGCAGTAAAGAGCAAATTAAGAATAGTGAGGTTGGATAGAGGTGGAAAGAATATTATAGCAGATATACTGAGAATGGACAAGCACTAGGTCTTGATTGGCAAGTATCTTGAAGAAAATGGGATACGTTGCCTAATACACTTGCTGGATCTCTGGACCAGATGGTGTGGCAAGAAAGAAAAAACCGAACATGTTAACGTCTCTGGGGTTCACAACAAGGCTGTAGTCGCAAGGTGAAAGCGCAAGAATATCAAACCTGGCGTTGGCCCGCCCCGTCAATAACAATGTTTCACACATCACAATTTAACATTCTATCTAGTAAGAGCCAACAACCAGGTGTAGTTACAAAAGGCAAGTAAGTAACAAAATAACACAAGAAGACTAACTGAATGGTAAGATAATACGACGGTTGTGCACATTAGATATCCATGCATCCATATATAAAATACAAATCAATGTCTGAATAGATAAAGCTAGATTCTCGACAAGGTTCGAATACAAAGGCATAAATCTGAGTAAAGGAAATAAGGCACACAGCCTTTACAACATCTAAAATATAAGTCCTTCAATGTCTAACAAAATCTATAGTGGAGCTCCAACATAAGCATAACTAAACCCAGCTGAACACTAAAGTGTGTCGTCATTAACGTTGCGACTCTTCGGCGGCTCCTGGCTCGTTACCCGTGAAATGGGGGGACAACGAGGCAGTCAAGCGCTAGCCGAGCAACCATCAACAACCACCCCATAGGGAATATGGCATCGTTGTATAAGAAAATACAGTTTAATACATAAAATTCCAAAATCCTTAATCCTAACAGAAGAATAAAGTATTTTTGGTATTTAGAAATATACAACAATGAGCATTAGGTAACGTCGAACGAAATAATCCAAATAAGAAAACCCTCATATATATACCCTTGTAATCTCAAATTGATAAACCCCTAAATACTCGAACTCGAGTTCTTAGTAAAGGAAAAATAATAAAAAGAAAAAGCAACAAGCCATCTCAGACATAATGCCCAGTGTCCGGCCATGTCCCACAATTGTATCATGTCATATTCTAGCTTAAGTGTCGTGTCATGAACTGCATGTGAGATGTCAGCCTAGCAGGGTTAAGAAAAATGTCTAATACATATATCTAGATTGTAGTGAAATTCCCATACATGGACAAGTGTAAATGTCCAAACACGAGACTGGAATATGGATTATAGTCGCAACACGAAGACTTCTATGGATTATAGTCCAACACGAGGACTATGTACTTGAGGCTAAAATATCAGCATGGATAAGATTTCTACTTATACAAATTTCACGAACCCAACTCGGCATGCCAATTATAACGCAGTACCGCTGCAGGTCATCTGTCATAACTACATAGATACCGTAGTAAGACATGGAACTAATGTCAGACTGGTCCGAGGGTAAATGCTTGAACCGAGATGTAAAATATCACAGAAAATCTCTGTGGCCAGAACAGAACACGATATGCGGCGGTTCGACCGCGCGCCGGTCGAGACGCACTCGAGCGGACAGAAGTTTCACTGCTCAGTGCAGAAACCTCACGGTCGAGTTCCGCCTGGCGGCATCGCGGTCGACCCCAAGACATCACGGTCGAGCGCAGTGGTCGACAAACTGCAGAGGGCAGACATGCTGCTAAAACCCTTTCTGCGCGCAACCAGCGGTCGACCGCGAGCAGACAGCATAGCCAGATTCTGGGCTTTCTATCAGCTTCGAAACCTGTAAAATTTTTGTGTAAACTGCACTTTAGCCATTTCTAAAATATGTCAATATGACAGGTAAAAGACGAAAATTTATACATTTATAAATCATTACCAGATCCACACATAATCAAACTCGTAGATGATTTATATGATTGCTAAAATAATAAAAATCAGAATTTAAACTCTTTTTAAAAACATTTCAGATCTAGATTCTCCTCAATAAAGTTCATTGGTGAGCTTTTAAAATCTGAAAGCATTTGATTTTCATATCATATGTCAATAAGGAAATCTATTGTATGCTATAAAGATAACGATTTTAGGCCGCCATAAAACACAAAATAAAAAGCTCAATTTAAACATGAAAGAAGAAAAGGGTGAAGTTAGGCGAGAGTATCGCCTTTGTGAGAAACAAAGCCTCCTAGATCTGCAGGAGGGTGATCCCGCTTCGCTGAAACCCAACAAAAATTCCACTGAAAAACCTTGAAACTCCTCTCAAAAACACACAAAACGAAAACTAGGGGTTTGAGGGGAAGAGATGGGGGTGGGTTACTGTTTTTCAGATCAAAAGAGGGCTCTCTCAAGGCTCATTAGATTATATACTAACTAACCTCCACGCCGACCCGAACCCCGTTAAGAACCCAAATCTGAGAAAAAGCAACCTGTCTGGCTGCGCGTCGCATCCGTCACGCGGTCGACCGGCCGCGTCCGACCGCCACGGTCGACTATGCAGGCAGAAAATTGCATGCTTGGAGATAGTTCATATAGCTCGTCAAATTTTAACTGATTCCCTCTCACATAGACTCACTTGAATGGTTTCTCAAAAACACAGATTATCACATCATCTGATATATATATAATATAATATAATATAATATATATATAATATATATATATATATATATATATATATATATTATATATATATTATATAATATGATTATTTATCACAACTAATTATTTTTACTAATAAATTCATATATATTCATTATAAAGTTACGGAGTTTTACATTCTTCCCGCTTAAAAGAATTTGCGTCCTTGGAAATTTGGAAATCATACGGATCTCGAAATGTAAACTACTAGAATGAAGCATATAAAATTATTTATATCTAACGATCTATGGTAATATGCCTGAGCTGCTCGATAGCCCTAATCTAGTGAAACTAGTACATCAGGATGAAAATCGCAAACAGAGAGCCCCATATATATACATGTGTTCCGAAAGATTAAGAAATTAACACCGAATATTCCGTCATTCTAGTGTTCAATGTAAATATAACTAAAAGATATAAAGCATCATAGCAAGATATCACATCATAAAAAAATTTTACACTTTACCTGTCGAACAGGTGTGGGTAGTCGGCGACGCAAATCCTCCTCATCGTGGCTCCTAAAAATCTCCTCAAAATGCCTCCTCGTTCCACTAAACTTTCACCAAGGGAATTACGCTTGTTTGCTAAATCTTTGTCGCTATCCTGCAAGATACGAACGCGGAATCTCACAGTAAGTCAAATGCCTCCTAAAGCTTCAATCTCTGGCGATACCAATACTCCGGCTGCTTGGTCCTCATCATGGCAAGTGTTTTTGAGGGCATAGAAAATGAAACACATTGTGTATGACTAGACATGAAGTGCGGAATATCTAGCTCAGGTATGACATATACTCCAACACGCTTCCAGAATCTAAATGTGTCCAATGTAAATCATCAGCGCAAGCTCCACCCATCTGTCCGAATCGCTGTCCGCGCTTTCATAGGCGACACCTTCAGCATAACTGAGTCTCCAACTGAAACATCCAAGGGTGTTCGTCTCTATCGGGCATAGCTCTTTTAGCCGACTGACACGACTGAGCATGCAGAATCCCATCTCTGATACAGGCTATCTTCTCAGTAGTCTGTCCTCACCAGCTCCGGTCCAAGCATGCAAGCTGTCCCCGCGGCTTCGGCCCCAAACATATCGGTGACTCCTACAAGGTCTCCCGTACAATAGCCTCATACAGGGCCATAAACCCGATCGTCAGCTTGTTAACTGTTGTTATAAGCAACTCTATCAATGGAATGTTGATCATCTCAGCTACGCTTGAAAGTTAATGACACAACACCAGCAACAAGTCTTCCACAGCCTGATTTACGTCTATCTATCTGACCCATAGATCCGTCCTGGGGGTGGAAAACACATGCTGAAGTGATAATGCTACTGCAAAAGAGTCGTGGAGAACTGCTTCCAAAGTGTGAAGTGATGCACACCGAACCTCGATCCGAATACAATCGTGTCTGGAACTCCCATGAAGTCGAAGTTTTTACTATCTCCCGGATAAATATCCTGCAGCATATGCTCGTAATTAGGTATGCCTGCAGCCTGGAATGAAATGTGCCGACTTCGTCAACCGTCCATAATTACCCAAACTGACTCATTCCCCTTTTTTTTCTTTCGAATTCGCAACCCGTTTATAATGAGTCCATAAGAAATGTCTTGCCCACATTCACTCTGGAATGGGTAAAGGTTGAAGTGTTTCTGCGTCATCTGATGCTCTTCTTCACATGGACTGCTTAGATAGGTAAAACACTTACCACATACTCTGAAATCTCCCTTCGCAATACCACTAACCACACAAAAGTGTCATCTTAAGGTCCTTTGTACATCTTAGTAGTCCTGGAATGTACGTGTACCGAGATTAGGAATGAGACTTCAAATCAAGTAACTCTGCTCTCAGCTCGAGCACATGGCTTGGATATGACTACCCACCTTGATGGATTTGAAATCCAAGAGTCTCCCCAACTGAGCTCTGAAACTCTGTCCTCCCAGATGGCTGCACTGACACAGCTGCCCAAAAATGCACTGGTTACTCTAATCTCGGTCTAAAATCAAACTGGCTAAGAGTGATAAGATCCCGCATGTAAATGACACCTTTCAAAGCTGAAATCCGATGGTCGACGGTTGATCTTCCTGCTTAAGGCAATCTGGGCTACGACGTTTCGCCTTCCGCTGATGGATACTGAAATCGGCGATACTTCGTAGTCCTGAATAAAACTGCCAACCCACCTCCTTTTGTCTCTGATTGAGTTCCTTCTGAGAAAAGAGGTACTTTAGACTCATGATGGTTCCGTGAATAACTCAAACTAGTACTCCATCATAAAGTAGTGCCTCCATGACTCAGTGCAAATACCACTCGCTGGGCTCAAACTCCAAGTCATGAGTGGGATAGTCTGGCTCATGCACGCCTCAAACTGCCTTGAGATATAAGCTCTACCCCTCTGAGTCTACATCAAATACGCTCCTAAGCCTTGCCAACAGATGCAATCTGTATATACGACGAAATGTTCTGTCGGGCTGCTACGATAATCAAACAGGCGCTGTATGTCAACTTAAGGGCCTTCAAATATCAAATGCCGTCTGGCACTCAAGGCCATGCTCCATAATAGAACTGTACACCTTCTTCCGTAAGGTGTGTATCGGATGTCGAAATCCTCGAGAAGTTACCTGAATGAAGTCTTCGCTTAATAATCCAGCTACCAAAAAGCTGCGAAATCTCTGTCACCGTCTTCGTGCTCCATCACAGAACTCTGGCAGTGACCTTGGGCTCAGGTCCAACTGCTATGGCCCCTTACTCTACTGATGACGGTGGCTAAGAAATCTGAGCTTATGAAAGCCAAAATTCACTACTTGCTGAACGCTTGCATACAACTGATGCTCCTGCAGAGTCCTCACGGCTATCCCGTAGATGCCTCCTCATGATCTGCCTAGCCGATCTCGAGTAAATGAGAATATCATTATGAAAAGATCACAAACTGATGCTAAGAAGGGACGGAAAACCTGGGTTCAATCAAGTCGCATGAATGACCGTGGTGCATTGGTACCCAAATGGCAATGACCAAGAACTCAAAGATCCATATCTAGTAAGAAAAGGCGGTCTTGGAATATCCATCTCCGCGAACACCTGCCAACTGAATGATACAGAACGAAGATGAACTTTTGAGAAATACTGCGCTCCTTGTAACTCCCGAAACAAGTCATCAATCCTAGGTAGTGGAGCCGGTAAAATCCGGAAAGGATTCGCTTGGACTACGAGGCTGATGGATCGGGTTCTGCCTTGGTTTCGGATTCCGTCAGTTCCTAACCTTTTCAAACCGTTTGGGCTCTATGTAATGTACGGGCTCTTCGGGTCGGGTCCGGATGCGGGGGAGCTCGTTAAGTCGCTTTGTAAGCACGCCCATAACTTGGCTAGGGTTGGTGGATGCGGAGTTGTGGCCACGGAGTTAGCGGGTTGCGACCCGTTAAGGGAAGCGGTGCCGCATTGGAGGAGGCTGTCGTGCGCTGAGGATTTGTGGTGTATTAAGAGGATCGCTGATGATTATAGTGACGGTGAGGTTGGGGACTGGACTAAGTCGACGCCTGAGACGACGATTTTTGTCGACCCGAGGGAGTTCTAAATTTGGGGTTTTTGTCGGGTCGGGTTTACTTTTTGGAGGATCCGTTTACTTTGTTTTCCTTTTTTCGCAGTTTTTCCTTCTTTTGTAACGGATGGGAATGGAATTATGAGATGCTGATGTTAGAACTAGTTGTAGAAATCGATGAGGTGGGCTTTTGGTGTTTTGTATTTTCGTAACAGTTTTTGGTAAATTTTGTTTTTGTTTTTGTTTTTTCCTTTTTTGTGCGGATATAGAGGAATCGCACGGGGAAAAAGAAGTGGCGGGAAAATGAGGTAGAGAGAGAACGAGAGTTATATTTTCAATCCTTCTTAATCTCTTTTTGTATGGGTTTTTTTCTTTTATTCTTTCTTTCTTTTTTTTTAAAAAAAAAATTGGAGAGTGTTAATGTTGGACGTCTCTTTCTGGGATATTTTTGGGGTGGGATTTATAATTCTTTGGGTGGGGGCGGCTATGCCGTGATCACAACAGTTATTGAGGGGTGGAGAATTAAAAAGAAGTGGACAAGAGAGAGCTACTACTAAAGGATGAATTGATGATGATGGAGGTGATGTGAGTTTTGGGATTTTTGTTTTGGAGTTTGAGGATTCTGTTCTAGTCCTCGTGATCCTTTGGGGCCTTTTTGGTTGTCACATGTGTTTTGAATGATTTCACAGGTATTTCATGAGTGGGGAGCTGGGATCCAAACGGTCCTAATACGGATCGGATAGGGTAATTTTCATATTCATATCTGGTTGGCAATTATAGATAAGGATCTGACTATGACTCGATAAAGAAAAACTTGTATCTATATTTGCTAAAATCAGATACAGACATGGGTGTGAATGTGAATATAAAAAGAACATAAGAAAACCAGATAATACTGAGAAAATATAGTTCATATGATACATAAGGGTTCATTAATATATTCGTTATATTTGAAAAGCCAAGATCATCTCTCTTTATAATCCAAATTAGCTGCAAATTCATTACAATTTAAAAAAATTTAAAAAATATATTTGGATATTTCATATACGGATAAGAATATTTCACTGTAAATCTATATCTGTAACTATATTCTATCGTGTGTGTATTCAATAACCAAATTTGTATTATAACGGATACAGAGATATACTCTCAGATGCGGATATTTTTTGGCACCCCAATAATGAAGTGTATATTTATATTATTGGATTAGATTTCATTGTCTTGGTGAGGAAAAAAAATTATTTGTTAGATTATGATTTGACTTTTACATCGATTTGGAGCTCATCCATGCCATTGGTGTGGCCTGTTCATCAATCAAGAATAAACGGGGAAACAGGGATAATGAAATGAAAGCCCCTTCATGTATAGCATCGCTTATGACTGTCAAGATTCATGGGACAAAATAGAGATGGGATGACACTTATATTTTTCTTAGAATTCCATCAAAGGTTAACGGTAAGAGAAGCACACGTCAATGGTCCTAAATGTGGTCATGTTGTTTTGGGTCGAAGTAATTTCATCATTCTATGATGGAAATTACAAATATATATTAATAAATAAGGTGGAGTACGTTAGTTGGATACATCATCACTGTATTTATCATCTAATTAGATAGTTGTATCTATGTTTTGACTGCTTAGATAACTAATCATATAACTAAATACTAATAGGATTACTAGTCACTTAAGCACAATTTCTGTCAATTTAAGTTTGTATATTTTCATTCATTATTAATCAATATAACTTACTCAATATGTCACAAGTTAATATTTTGTACGAATAATACTTCAATTACGATATGACTATCTAATACAAGTTCCCAATATGTCATTAATTTTCATTTCTATAAGTGATTAGGATATTACACCGGAAGAAATCTCTTATGTCAAATAATAAAGATATTTTCATGCCATCTCACAGAAATCCATTAAATTAATTGACGGAAAAGCAATGAAAGTGATTAATAATCCAGTTAATATTAAATTACTAGACCAACCATCCAAGTAATTTAAATACCGGTATAAACATCCAATTAAGTGATAGATACAATGACCAATGACCAAATTACCCGATTAGATTAATAATACTAAGGTGATGAAAATTCTCACCCTTTCTTTTCTGCAATCCTCCATGCGATAAATTGGATGTGTTGGATCATAGACTATCTTATCTTATGTTGTAAGTTGACTAATTTATTAGACTGTGATAAAAAGTGACATTCAATTACCACTATGGTATAAAGAGTAACATTGCAGATGAAATGGTATAAGAATGGTATAAGCCAAGTTTTGATACAATTTGCATTTACTTTCTGCAATTCTCTTGTTTATTGAAATTGGATAAAAAAAATTGGGCTTAAAAAGGAAAAAAAAGAAGGAAATATATATATATATGAGGAATATGGGTATGTTTGGTACCAAGCACAAAATTTGTGCTTAGTAGTGAGGTGACATATTACCCTCCACTCATTCAAATAGGGGGACCATATTCACATGAGTTGAATGTGGTCCCCCAAATTTGAGGAATATGAGTATGCTTGGTACCAAGCATAAAATTTATGCTTGGTAGTGAGGTGGTATATTATCCTCCACTCATTCAAATGGAGGGACCACATTCACATGGGTTGAATGTGGTCCCCCAAATTGAATGAGTGGATGGGAATGAGACACCTCACTACCAAGCACAAAATTTGTGCTTGGTATCAAGTTAACCCATTTTTCTCTACATATATATACATATATATATACATATATATATATATATATATATACATATACGTATATATATAAACATATATATATACATATATATATACATGATCAAACAGACACAAACAGACCCGACCCGTAACCTAAATCTTATGCATCCATCGCTCGATCGATCCCATTGATTAGTCGACCGACCAGAGGATGGATTTAAGTCGACAGGTTACATGTATATTAACACATAATTACACATATATGTATATATACATATAATCGATCTCAAATCTATGACGGTAATGTTCATTCATCTCAGAATGACCATCTGCCATATTAAAACTCATTTATCATTATTTACAATTATATTTTCAAATTTTTCGGGTTTTATAATGATCAAGTGCCCAAATAAAATCGATTGCACTAAGGAAGTTATGCGAATGAGATTATACAACATCAAAGTGGGAGATTGAACTTAACATGAGCGTGGAGCAAGGCAGACAAGAGATGAGCATGACGAGGAATATCATCACGATCACCCCCTCGCTTTCGAGAAACTGTTCGCCATCACTACGCCTATAATAATCTGAGCATCATGGTTTAGTGGAATCTTCTTCTTATAGTGATGATTGTTCTCAGTATCCTCTGAAAGGATCAAATCATGCACCGCATTGATATCGAGATTTTATCTTGATTCATCAAAGTCAAAGTCCTCAAACATCCTCCCTGAAATATCAACACCATCATTACGAGCCGTTGTAGCTGATCAATGTTTGTGATGGACATATGAATATCCCTCTGAAACACCTAAGTCATGAATCACATAGCATTGATATTATGAATGTTGCACACGAAGTCCCACATAGCCTCAGAATAAACCGATAGCTTCAACTTCACAAAGTCAATCCACCCTTGATGAGCAAATACCCCATTAAGTTTATAGAATCTATAATGATGGTATAGAAGTCCATCTTGTGACCTAACAATAGAGTTTTTTTTGCTAACTGCTCATAGAGGTTTGAAGTCCTATCATCAATGAAACAATCCACCATAGTTGATGGAGCCCTTCTAGTGGAGCCTTCACTGATGGAAGGGAGATCTAGACCTCTTAGTTGTAAACTTTGATTAGGAAGGCATCTTGTATGAAGAGAGAGAAGTTTTACAAAAATCTAAAACGATGGTTTTGGTTTAGGGTTTTGTGGTGAGAATAGAATGATGAAGCATCTTAGCTAGGAGTTAAAGTAAATAGGGTAGGGAAAAGATTAGCAAAGGTTGGAAACCCTTGGAAAGAAGATTTAGAAGTGAAAGAGATGCCTAATTTCTAATCTATAGTGGTCTCAGCTTGTCAAAATCTTGGTTGTAAAATAGGGATCTTAACTCGACACTAGATGTCTGATCGGATGAACTAGATTTCTAATCGGGTTTTTCCACAAAACACCCTATTTTTTTTTGTTTATTTTATTCGCATTTTGATTTCTAACATAGATTTTTGTGTTTTTATGGGAATACTTTATATTAAATTTACATTTTGATAAAGAAAATTGTTATCTTGGAATTTGAAGGTATTTTGCAATTTAGGTCCTACTTGGTGATGTTTTGAAATTAACCCAAAATTATTTCACAAAAGTTTATGGACTTTACTTAGATGAAGGGATATAGTATTTATTCTTAATTATAAATTTATTTGTAGCGAATTTTTGAATAAAGGATTTTGTTAGTTTAAGACTTTACATTTTAAACCAAAGTTTGAAATTTGACAAATTTTTGGCTATTTTGAGCACTCAAGTTTTGTCCTGAAGAATTTATTTTTTAATTAACCATGAAAAATTCAATTATGTGTAATTTTTGATTCAAAGGTTTTCAATAAATTATCACTTAGAATTTTAATTTTCAAAGAGTAAAAGTTTTTGTATTTTACAACCCAAACTTGGAAAAGCGTATTTTGACTTTTGGATTAAGCGAAATGTTTTGAAAAGAGAACCCCTTATAATAGTAAAATGTTTTCAAGTATTTTAAAAGAATATTTTCATGTTCAAACGAATGATTATTTTAAAATTTTTGGTTTTGGTTATATGTGAGTTTTGATAGCTAATGAATAAGAGATTCCAACTAATTTTTAGCATATACTAATAGAGGAGTTAGTTGAGCTTGGGAATTACCTTATCTATAGTTTCTGATAGATTGGAAAGTTTTAGGGAAAAACTTTTTCAAGGAAGGTAGAATGTAACACCACGAGTCATCGAGATCGAAAAATAGTTACCGTTATCATTTTTTAATGATGAGAGATTAGATAGATGCTTTTATCTATTAGTTTAAAAGAAGCTTTGAGTTTTAGTCTATATAGTAGTTTTACAAGTGTTCATCTGTTAAAAAGCCTAAACAAATTTTAATTCAAAAGTAGTCAAACTGTTAGTCAATTTGCTAAAGCAGAATCTTTATAAAAGGTGTAGATAAATCGTAAAGATCAAAGCTTTTAGATCTTAAACACCAAAGGGGCTAGCCAAGCTTGGAGGAAGAAAAAGAGAGCGTTTGTGTTCGTCAGTTCCAAGATTTCTTTTCGGTAGAAAAAACCCTTTTCTACATTTGATCCCTTAATATGCTTTACTTATTAAATGTATTAAGATCCATGTTGAAGTTTTATAATTTATCCTTTTAATTTTTTATTTTGTTCCTATCTATATCATTATGTTTAGAATATGCACAAAAGACAAAATGATCCTAGAACCTTAGAAATTAGTGGAAATTTTGTGAACCATATTTTCCATGTTAAAATATATTGATGATATATGCATAGTTCATTTGCCATAAAAATAGGAAGTTTATATGATGTTTTAATAAGTTGGTTTTAACCTTAGATCATTGATCTTCACATTTTATTATACTTTTATACCCTCATTATCTATTTATTTTAAAAAAAATATATCACTAATAATGTGTTTTCCTCTTAATTTTTTGAAAATAAATAAATAAGAGCCCAAAAGAACAAAATTCTTTAATTTTTCTATCACTTATTGAAGCCGAAGATCAAGCCAAGAGGAGGTCCATAAAAGCCTAAAAGATTAAGAAAAAATTGGGTCAACATGTCAACAAAAGAAGCAATTCTGTTAGAAAGTAATCAACTTACCAATTAAGGGGCCAACCCATTGGCCAACCATGGGGATAACCAATTGGCCAATCAATTAGTTCATAACAAATACAGTGTATGGCTGAGATTTATTTCTTGAAGTTCAAGCCAAATCTAATATCTCTTATTAATTATTGTAGGCTATAAATAGGAGTAAAGGGTGAGGGGTTTGCATGTGAAAAATTTTGTAAATGCTTTTAGAAAGGAAGACTTTTAGTTAGGTCTTCCAATTTGTAAACTTTTTAAGTTTACATAAATAAAAAGTTCTATTTCCTCTTTTAAATATTTTTTTTCTTCTTTGTTGATGAAGATGAAGATGAAGATTTACTTTTAAGAGAACAACTCCTTGCAAAGTAAGTTTTTATTTTTATCTTTTATTTTTTAATTTTAGTTATGTTTTAGAATATTATTTTCCTTTTATTTTGTATTGGTAAATTTAGATTTATTTCACATATTATAATGTAGATTTACTTTCATGCCCTTTTTTTATTTGTTATTTTGTTGAATTTATTTTCTTGTATTTTTTACAGTGTAAATTTATTTTTATACTCTTTTATTTTTTAGTTAATATTTCTTTTATGCTCGTAGTTTTTATCTTTATTTTCTCATTATTATTATTATTTTTTAGTTAGTTCTTATTTTTCTTATAATTTAGATTCTCTTTTATGCTTTCTATTCTAGATTTTATTTCCTTATTTTTATTTTCTAAAATGAGTAACTAAATCTTGTAAAAATCCTAGAATTGTATAATACTAGTTTGATTTCTCTTTTAAATATTCTCTTTTATGCTCATAGTTTGATTTCTCTTATAATTTATTGATTGCTCTTCCATACTCAAAATGATCATGTGTAAGATAATCATCTAGAGAACTAATTGGTAAAATAAGAATTTGATAATCTATGCTTATCTTGAGTGATTTGATAGGTCATACATATGAATTCTAGAATTACTATCTAGTTATTGTTCTTATCATGAATAAAAATTTTACTTGGATAATAATTTGATAGGTCATGCTTTCCCTAAGTGGCTTTATAGTTGATGCTTAGTAAATCTAAAGTAAAATATGATAAAAAGAGAATAGTTCATAAATCCTAAATAAAATTAGCTAGAGGATTTAATTTCAGATTCATATCTTCTCTACTTAATTTCCTCCATCTTTTACTTTTTTGATCTTTTTCCTCTTGTTGATTTTGTTATTTTCTATTTTTATTTATTTCTCCTCGTTTATACGTTTTGTCCTTATTGTTTATTCTTTATTTTCTTTTAATTGTTCCATCTTTTTTCCCCTCCTGTTCTAATCCTTTTTTATTTGCAAACAATTGCATACTGTTGATATCTCTACACTTCCACTCTGACTATTTTTAGGATTTTCCTACACATACCTACTTCATGAGTTCGACATTATACTATACTAGAACTTGGTTGTGTACTTACAACTTGACACTATTTTCACAACACATCAAGGTTTTGGTATCATTGTCAAGGAAGGTACTTGTAATTAGTTTTTTTTTCTATTTTGGTTCTTTGATTTGCGTGTTAAAGTGTGAAGTAGCAACTTTGAAGGAGAATATTGAAGATTAAAGAAGGAGATTTGCTTGCAAAGGTAAGTCATCATTTTAATATTTTCAATTCCACCCTCTAGTTAGGCATTTCACATTAAAGACAACTAGGTATAATAAATATTAATACGATAACTAATTCAAACAAAAGCTCTCTTTCTTACATTAATTTGATTGTTAATCCTAATTAAAAAAATAAAACCCACCCTCCATTTGAACAACTACTAGAAAGATAATTAATTCAAACAAAAGCTCTCTTTCTTGCACTTATTTGATTGTTGATCCTAATTAAAAAAATAAAAATATTTTCTTTTTACATCCTTTTGTAGTTGTTTTAATCTAAAGGTTGCATTACATAAAGTTAGTATGAATTCACCAAAGTGATTCATTTTGATTTGAGCACTCACTTTAAAATACCAAGGTGAGGGATTTCATCACCCTTTCCTTAGCCCACAAATTACTAATTCATCACTATACAAACCTAAATCTTTTAAAACTCATTAGACGTTGGCCCTTAAGTACTCGAGCTCATTGAGGAACAAGAAACCCTTAAGTGAACCTGTTTAAATTTATTTGAATCTATTAGTGTCAAAGGTAAGGTTTAAGGGTTACGTAAAACCATCCACAAGGAAAAATATACTTAATTAGTAATTAACCTCTCTCTAGTACTATCTTTAACCAGTTAACTGACAGAGTAAACTTTAATCTTGTCACTCAATGAGTTTTTGGTTAGAAGCTGGTCTAGTTAAGTATAGGCTTAACCCTAGAATTAAGAGTGATTATTTTAGTTTTTCTTTTATCCTTCCTTTTTTATCTCACTTATTTTTTAAGCGTTTTAGTTTTTTATTAAAAAATATTTAACTAACCTTTGTTTTCCTAGATCTCTTTCCTGATTTTCTTTATAGATATAAAAAACATTCTAAAAAGAATTTATTTTGGTATATGTAAGTTTGGATTAGAGATAATACCAATCGATCAGTCTATGTTGAACAAATCTTTGAAACTAAAGAAATGATATATCCAAACGTACCCATGCTTCAAGACATGTGTTATTCAACTATGGATGCAATCCCATCTTGCATTAGGCGACTAGATATTTAATGGAGCTAACCTTGAGCTTAGACTGCACTTCATAAACATACTTTTATAATTTTTAGGAAATGAATTGTAAGATGTTTATATTTTTATATCCGAGTTTAAGAAAGTTTATCTGAGAATTAAGATTAGGAATTATCTAAGAATGCGATTAAGCTTAAATTTATTTCTTTCGCTCTTAAGGATAAAGCCAAGAAATGGATATATAGTTTATCCACAAATTCTATCTCAACCTGGGATAAGTCTATTACCTTTTTTAAAAGAAAATTTTCTCAATCCATTAAATGGAAAAGCTTAGAAACGACATTCAGCATTTCAAAATAGTCCCAGAGGATCCATTCTAAAAGTATGTTGATAGGTTGATAAATCTTCTTATCTAATGTGCACACCATGATCTAAAAAATGGCGATTATGTGAAATCATCTATAAAGGACTGGATTATTCTTTAAAGACTTTCTTAGAATCTATGTGTCAAGATAATTTCATGAAGATACTGATAAAACTTGGGAATTCTTAAAGAATTTTTCTAAAAATAATCGTGTAGTGGGATTAGTGTGATGAAAGAGTTGACTCAGTCATCCAACACTCTGAATTCCTTCATGTAGATAACTAGTCAAGTACTCAATTCAAGCACTCAAGCCATAACTAGGTTAAAAACCTAATTTGGTCAACTAGCTAGTGTCGTGAGTGAAAGAGAGAGAATTTTTTTAAAATTAGCATGTTACAAATCCTTAGGACATTGGATCAAGTGCAACCTATCAAACTCAAGTGAATGTAATCCATTCACTATGGTCAGGGAAACAAGTCGATAATCGAGTTAGAATGCCTCCAGATAAAACTCCTTCTTCCTCTTCTCCTATTCAAAATATTGAACCTTAATAAACTCTCTCTCTCCTTCTAATAACTTTGTTCAATAATTACCCCCTTCCGATTACTAAGAATCTAAAACCGAACTTGAGCTCAATTTTGATAGGTTTAAACTAGTTGCTCCCTTTTCAGATAGACTCAGGCCTAGAAAAAACTCTCCCCATGCAGAGAAAATCTTAGAAACTTTTAAGCAGGTTAAGGTCAGTATCCCTCTCTTAGATTCAACCGATCAAATTTTCTCCTATGCAAATTTTTTGAAGGATTTATGCACGAAGAAAAGAACCTTTCTCCTATGCAAATTTTTTGAAGGATTTATGCACGAAGAAAAGAATCGCTAATATTTTCAAGAAAGTCTTTCTAGCCACCAATATCTGTGGCATGCTCTCAAAGCCTATGCCTTTAAAACATAAGGATCCCAATTGTCCTACCATTTCATGTGTTATAGGAAATTTCTTCATTAATAAGGTACTTCTAAACTTGAGAGACAATGTGAATCTTCTCCCCTATTTAGTTTTTCATCAGCTAAGGGTAGGTGTTATGAAACCAACAGATGTACTCTCAAGTTAGCTGATTGATTCATGAAATTACCCATGGAGAGATAGAGGATGTTCTGATCATGGTAGGAGATTTTTTTTTTTTGAGAATTTTTTTGTCCATCGTCCATAAATCAAATGTCTAAACCATAACATCAAACATCTAGATTTAGTTCAATCAACTAGTTTGCCTAAGGCAGACGACTAAAAATGTGCATAGCCTATTCTCTTGAGTTTTATGAGTTGTTTGACTCCGTAACTTTCTCATAAGACTTTATTTGTTAAAACTTTGCGTACATATTTTTTTGTTAGTGTTGAAGATGTGTAAATGTGTATTTGATTTTTGAGTTTCCACTTTTATTTTTTATCAGATTGACCCAAAAAAACTTGTTTAAATATGATTTCAAGTAGTCTTTAACCCAAACTCTATAAGGAGTTGTTATCAATATTAATGTGATATTTGCAATTATGTGGGTAATGGATTATGATGATTTTTGTGATAATGACTCAGCTCTAAATAAATTGTATCTATAACATTTTGGATTACGCATGCAATACTGGAAATTAGGAGTTTAAATATCAAATGTTTTTCTCAGTTGACATGATAACCTGTTAGCTGAGGTGGTGGTGGACATAATAGGTGAACAATTATTGCCTACTAGTTTGTGGATAAGATACATTAAGAAGAGATAACATCATGGGATAGTTAAAGCTTAATTTTCTGAACTCTTAGAATTTCTATCTTTCACAATAAGGATTGGATGATAGTATATAAAGTGTGAGGGTGGGATTTATAATCTCCATACTTTGTGTTTTTAGAATTCTTGCTCAATAGTTAGTCATGCAATATAGAAACTTGAGGTTAGGCAACATTGTGCGTAATAGTTTTAAAATAATTAAATATAAAAACATTATGGTTTTTTTAAATGAGGGAGAATAAGTAATAATTTAGCCTTTTAAGGTGTGAGATTTGTTTGACCATTTGATAAGTTCACCAGAATCCCATTTTGGATTGCCCTTTGTGATTTGTATTGCCCACCTTAAGTTGACATAATTATTATTTAATCTCAAATAATGTATACTAAAGTAAAGTGTCCTAGAAAATTTTAATATTGTGGCGTCCCTAGTTTCACGCAAGGTTGCAGTCTAAGGTGAACTCAAGAATGTCAAACCTGTCATGCACCCAATACTGTGCAATAATATGTTTCACATAATAGTATTATCTCTCTAGTGGAATCAAATAGAAAGAAGTGCGGGTACAAGCAGATAGAATAAAGGTAAAAATACAAGGAATATAATATAGAAAAAATATATCCAACAATAAATGTAATCATGTTCCAACAGAAGATAAGTATTACATCTGATAAGTCTAAAATAAGAGTAATAAATCTCTAACACATTTGTCAATGGAAAACAGTACTAAGACACTCAGCCTTCAACATGAAATACATCTCTAAAAAAACTAAATTCATAAATATATATTGTGGAGTACTAAATATCTAATAAATAAATAATGATAAGCTAAACTGCATCTCCATCAACTTGTGACTCTCCGGACACCTGACTCACTGCCTGAAAAGAGGTAAACAACGAGCATCAAAGCGCTAGCGAGAACATCTCCACGTCCCCTAGGGGGAAGAGGTTAGGAGTACAAAAATATAAGTTAGTACATATAGATATATAAATCATCTATCCTGAACTAAGAGGAATTAGGATTTAGAAATCCACAACACGAGAATGAGTACGTCGAACGAAATAATCCAAACAAGATAACTCTTATGTATATACCCATGTATCTTAAATTGTGAATTGCTAAATCCCAACTCCAAGATCCTATGAATACAATAATCAATAAAAGCAATACACTACTAAGCCTCATCCAAATAAAGTCATGTCAAAATACCACACACTACTGTTGGGTAAGTGGCACCGTAACAAGGATCAAAATCCATTAAAAGAATCTCATATAGTGTACGTCGTATATGACAACCTCAGTCTTATACCCTACGCTCGGGGTGGATATCATGGGAGTATAAACACAATCTATGCTATTCTCTAAAAAGTTAATGATGATGAGTAAGGAACTTACAATATCCTATGGCTTACTACCTTACTTAATCGCCCTGCGTAAATAGGCATATCAACCTATTCCGAAAATAATAATGCATAACAGGGTGTAGTCTACTACTGTCTCATTATAGTATACTAACTAACACATTCTGAGTATAGTCCATTCGCGGTCTCATTACGGGATACCAACTAACCCCACTCTAAGTGTAGTCCATCTGCGGTCTTATTACATGATACCAACTAACCCCACTCAAGCATCCAATCTATCATGAAATGTAATATACGTTACTCTCTATCATGACAAACTCAAAATGTTAAATTACGCACCTCTAATAGCTCGTGTGTGCTAAAAATCCAATATATATCCTCTTGTAGATAATGCACGTGAATCAATGTACAACTTGTATTTCATATGTGTGATCAAGACATGTGAGAAAAGAACAAAGTGTACAAAACTGCACAAGAGCGGTCAACTAATGGTGACGTGCAAAATACATGCTCAACGAATTATCCTTGATCGGTTGGCCAAAAGCCTACTTTGGTCGACCGACTGAGGCTAATCGGTCAACTGATTGCTTTGATCAGTCAGTCGGCCAATCGGTCAACTGATTGCTTTGATCAGTCGACCGACCAGAGCAGATTTTTTAGATTTCCTGAGTAAAGTTAGATATTCTCATAAATTCTTTAAGAATCAAAATTTCTCCAATAAAACTCGTATGTTAAATCTCATTTAAGGTATTTAGGTTTTACTTTGCTACATGGAAACACAATTATCAAATTTGAAGAAAACTAGAAACACTAACTTGATTATATTTGTAATTTCATCATGAAAATAAATTTAAATCAGCAAAAACTCATATTAAATCAACTTAAGATCATGAACCCTAATTAATGAAACCATCTTCATACCCTTTTAAATCAGAAAGGTCAAATCTTTATATCATGCAAGTTAAAAGTGTGATCTTTACTCATAAAATATGTTTTAAAAATCCCATAAAACCAAGAAAAATAGGGGATGGGTTTGGAGGAGATGAAACTCGCCTTAAAATTCATGCTGAAACTCCACACACATGAGAGACACGATCCTCCTCCAAAAGCCCACGATCTCGCCCTCTTCTAAGTTTTTGCTCCTCAAAGTTCTCCAAATTCACAAGAGACAACTCTAGAGTTTTTGAGGGGGTGTGACTGCTGATCAACGTGGGAAATACTAAAGAAAAGAGGAGTAATATCGGGTTTAGAATATATATATAGGTGTGTGATCAAACGACCTCAAAACTTACCCGACCTGAAACCCAGGTTCTGTGCACTCGTTGGTCAACTGATGCCAAGAATTAGTCAACCGATCAGGGACCATTGGTTGAACGATCACTTGGCATAAGTCGACCGACCAGTGCAATATTTTCTACTGACTGATTCATGCATACACGCATGTTTACACTTATATATTTACACTTATACGTACATACACGATCTCAAACTGATTTCAAACATACTCATTCATCTCAGAATGATATCAACCATAATAAAAAATCATTTAATACTATTTTCTATAATATTTCTAATTTTACGAGGTTTTACATGCACCCCTCCTTAAAAAGAGTTTCATCCTCGAAATTCCGCAATTATAAATCACAAAGCATGTGTCATATACGCATTATTTACACTTAACATCTGGAATGTGAATACTCCTACTTAACCTCTAATTAAACAGAACTAGTACGTCAAACAAAAAATTCAAATAAGGAACCTCCCATATATATACCATATGTTTCGAATGATTAGGAGCTAAGCGTTAATACTCATATTTTAGCGTGAAGTGTAAAGATGGCTATATAGATAAAACGTACAAAAATAATACTTTCTTTAACTATATACCTGCTCAAACATGTGTGGTAGTCGCAATGTATATCCTCTTCACGTTCCCAAGAAGCTTCCTCAGCTCCCTTCCGGTTCCATTGGACTTTAACTAATGAGATCACTTTATTCCAGAGTTTCTTGTCCTCTCTGGCAAGAATACAAACTGGGATCTGAATGGTGGTCAAATCTGCCTAAAACTCTAAATCTAGCGCATCAAATATTCTCTGCTACTCTTCATCACCTTAGTTCTTCTTGAGCATAGAAATATGAAAAACATCATGCACTCCGGACATCGATGTTGGAAGGTCTAGCCGATACGAAACAGCTCCAACACGATCCACAATCCGGAATGGGCCAATATATCTCGGGGCAAGCTTTGCCCATCTGCCAAACTGTTGGACACCCTTCATAGGTGACACCTTCAACAAAACATAGTCTCTAACCTAAAACTCTAATGGTCATCGCCTCTGATCCGCGTAACTCTTTTGCTGACTTTGTGCAACAAGAATACACTCCCGAATCAATGCTATCTTCTCTGAAGTTTGTCTAACCAGGTTTGTTCTAAGTAGCAAGCTATGGTCTGCCTAACAAATCAGAGATCTACAAGGCCTCCCATACAATGCTTCATAAGGAGTCATGCCTATAGTGGATTGATAACTGTTGTTGTAGGAAAACTCGATTAAGGGTATATGATCCTCCCAACTACCTTGGAAATCAAACACACAAGCCCGAAGTATATCTTCTAACAATTGGCTAACTCTCTTCGTTTGACTATCTTTCTGTGGGTGGAAAATACTGTTATAAGCTAGCTGACTGCCGAAAGAATTCTGGAAGCTCTTCTAGAAGTGCGATGTGAAAATTGAGCCATGATCCTACACAATCGTCTCTGGAACTTCATGCAATCATACTATCTCCTGAATGAAAATCCTCACATAGGTCTTCGTCGTATGAGTTGTCTTGACCTCTGTAATCCTCACGTAGATTGAATGAAAATCAATCGATCTATGATCACCCAAATAGAATCATTCCCTCTGCTAGACCTCGATAATCCCACAATGAAATCCATCAAAATATCTGCTCATTTCCACTCAGGAATGGGTAAAGACTGTAGGGTACCTGTAGGTCTCTGATGTTCTGACTTCACTTGTTGACAGGTAAAGCATTTGGCTACATACTACGTAACATCCCTACGCATACTGCTCCACCAAAAATGTCTCTTCAAATTCTTATAACTCTTGGATGTGCCTGGGTGCATAGTGTATCTGGTACGGTGTGCCTCATCAAATAGATCCTTATTCAATTATGGATTATCTGGCACTACTAGCTAGCCTTTCATTCGAAGGCCCCCATCTAATCCGATGGTCCAATCTGCCTTGGGCTCTTTAGAAATTTTCTCTTTTTGGGTTTGAATCCAAGAGTCCTCCAGTTCAGCACTGACCACTCTATCCATCAAGAATGGCTGTACGGCTTACGCTCCCAAAAATGTGCGGTATCCACCGACTTCTGGTCTAAAATTAAACTAACTGAGTGTACAAAGGTCTCGATATAATGAACATCTTAATGTTGCAACTCTGTGACAATGCTTCCGACTCAAAGCATCCGCTATGATGTTTACCTTTCCCGGGTGATACTGAAGCGCAAACACATAATCCTTGATGAACTTAACCCATCACCACTGCCTATGGTTGAGTTCCTTCTAAAGAGAAGAGGTATTTCAGACTCTGATGGTCTGTAAATAGTTCAAATTGTACACCATAAAGATAATGCCTCAACGTATTAAGTGCGAAGACCACTACCGTAATTTCCAAATCGTGAGTGGGATAATTCTACTCATGAGTCCTCAACTTCCATGAGATGTAAGCCACTACTCTCTGAGTCTGCATCAAAACACCTCCCATACCTAACAACGATGCATCCATGTAGACAACAAAGGTCTTGTCACTGCTCAGAATGATCAACACTGGTGCCGTAGTTAACTTTGCCTTCAAATTCTTAAAGGCTTTTTAACTTTCCGAGCCTCAAACAAACTAAACACCTTTCTTCATAAGGTGTGTCAGCGGGGTAGCAATCTTGGGAAAATCTTGGATGAATTTCTTGTAGTAGTCGGCAAGCCCCAAAAAGCTACAAATCTCTGTAACGGTCTTTGGTGGCTCTCAATCAAGAACTACCTCAACTTTAGCTAGATCAACTATAATGCCCTCCTTGCTAATGAAGTGGCCTAAAAATCTAACTTCTGAAAACCAAAACTCACATTTGCTGAACTTCGCGTACAACTGGTGCTCTCGCAAAGTCTGTAATGCCAATAGAAGATGCTACTCGTGCTCGGCCTCTGATCTCGAGTAAATAAGGATGTCGTTGATGAAAACAATCACGAATTGGACCAAGTATAGATAAAAAATCTGATTCATCAAATCCATGAATATTGCGGGTGCATTTGTTAGCCTAAATGGCATGACAAGAAATTCTAAAGACCTATACCAAGTCAAAAATGAGGTCTTGGGAATATCCATCTCCCATACACATAACTGAAGATAGCCAGATTGAATATCGTTCTTTGAGAAATACTACACTCTCAGCAACTGGTCGAAAAGTCATCAATCCATGATAGTGGATACATGTTCCAGATGGTGACCTTATTCAACTCACGATAATCAATACATAAACGAAGGCTGTCGTCCTTCTTCTTTACGAAATGGACCGGTGCTCCTCATGGAGAATAACTCCGATGAATAAATCCATGAGAAATGAGCTCTTCTAACTGAGTTAGTAACTCTCTCATCTCAGCATGTGCCATTCGATAAGGTGCATGGGATATCGGTGCTGTGCCCGGCTATAACTCAATACAGAACTCAACCTCTCTCACTGGAGGCAATCTAGGTATGTCTTGAAAGACATCTTAATACTCTAAGACTACTCTGGTCTCATTCAAATTGACAACCTAATTCTATAACAACATCTTCTCAACGTATGCCAGAAATGACTCCGCAAACTGGTTGCCCTGTGAGGTCTTTACAACCAACTCATACCCATCAGACGCTCACAAACTGACTATTTTGGCAAAACTATTCATACTAACATGTTAGGAAGGTAGCCAATCTATACCAAGGATCAAATCAAACTCGAACATGCACAAGATGATCAAATCGACTACAAACTCAAACTCGTCTAGGCTAATGATACATCTCCTACAGATACTCTCTAATAGAGACACTTCACTTAAAGGAGTAGAAACTGACAAAGTTACATCTAGGAGATGTACAACTAGCTGTAGTCTAACCATGAAAACATAGGAGATAAAAGAATACGAAGCTTCTAAATCAAATAAGATACAGGCTGGAAAGGAGTTCACAAGGAACGTATCTTCCACTACGGCTCCGCTCGCACCATGATCATGCAGCATGACTGCATAAACTCGGCCCAAAGCTGTGGACTGCTATGCTGAAGGATCTGGGGTATATGGAACTATTTGTCCCTGAGGCAACTCCCGAATAGCACGGACCTGTCCCTCTATCCTAATAACTATTGGTGGTGCCTCTAGTCTCGGCTGCTGGCTCTAAACTCAGCTCTGGGGCTTAACCTTACGCTTTTCTTGCTAGCCTCCTGCTAGTGCACTATGACACTCTGCTGCTAGAACTTTGGAATCCTAGCTCAAGTCCTGCAGCAGAGTGTCATAGTGCACTAGCAGGAGGCCAGCAGGAAAAGGGTAAGGTTAAGCCCCAGAGCTGAGTTTGGTAAGATTTATTAATCTATATATATTGGTAAGATTTATTAATCTATATATATTGGTTAATAGATATATATACTTAGAACTTGGGCTATGAGCTAAGCATTTCCTTTTAGAGAAATACAATGAGTAGGGATAATCTTGCATAGATTGAGAGTTTATTTTGTTTAGTATATGCTCAATTGTGATTTATCTTTCAATATTCCTATTTAGTTTGTGGTATTATCTCTTTTTTGGATTATTGTTGAATATACCCTCTTGAGTGTTTCTTTCATTTGATTTTATTTGTATAGTGAATTGAGTTTTTCACTATTCCGTCCTTTGGATCCTATCCTTTGGTGGTACTTGCTATTATCCACTCTGATGGATTTGCTTTTGTTGTTTTTATTCTTTTTCTTATTTTCTCAAGAGGTTGGTGCATTTTGGAGTAGATAGTTGATTAGATCAAGAATAAGGGTCTCATAGGTATATGTTGGCTTTTGGTTTTGGCTTTGGAAAAAATACTATGATAAATCATTTTTTATAAATATCTTTGACATTAATTTTTATAAAATAACTCTCAAAATTTTATATTTAAGATTAGTAGATAAGAATCTTAAGAATATCATTTGGATGTCATTATCGTCTAAATGGTGTGTTGCAAGCTTAGTCACATGCCGTTAAAGTCTCAAGGCGTAACAGCCTACTAAGTAACATTTCCAAAAAAAGAATTTTGGAGTTGGGCGAGGGGGTGGGGGCAAGCCCCTAATAAACAAGATAGCTCCATCATTAGGAGGAGAGCAGGAAATGAGTTAGGATTTTTAAAAAAGTCCTAGAGGTGGAGGAGATGGTAGAGGAGGATGGGGAGGGAGGAGGTCGAGGGGGACGAGAGGAAGGAAGAGATTAGGGTTTGGAGAAACCCCAGGAGGAGGATAGGGTGAAGGAGAAGAAAGTAAAGGGTAGAGCTGGAGGAGGATAGGGAGCGGGGAGTGGAGGCAAGGAAGGAAGTGGAGGAGGACAGGGAGGGGAGACAGGAAGTAAGGGAGGAGATGGATAGAGGAGGGAGATTAAATGATCATTTTTAGATTTTTTTTAGCTGAATAGTAAAAATGGTGTGACATTGAGAACATATAATTGTTTGGGGTGAAAGTTGATATATTCATTGCTAAACTCATTACAACTTTGATCGTTACAATAATTTTAAAAGGAATAACTTTTTATAAGACTCCTTACACAATAAAAATAAAAATTACAACTCCCTCTTCAAATAACACACATCAGATGTTTATCGCCTGCTGTTTGTGTGGGATCTTTGCCTATGCTAGGGATTATCCGTGGATCACCACGAATCAGTTCTGATTGACATAATGATTATTTAAAGCACTTACTTCACAACGGAAGTAATCGTAGAAGTAAATAATCTCGACCAAGAGAGATTTCTACTCTTCTCTAGATCAAAATTAAGTTTGATCTGGGAGAAAGGTGAATGGGCCTCAGATCTCTCGAACTCTCTCCCTTTAAGCTGAAGAACTTTGCCAAGATCTACTAGCCTCTCTAAAATTTGTGGATCACTCTTTAAATCGATAGCACCTCGCCTAAATTTTAGCTCCCCTATGTATACGACCCTAGGCTTGTATTTATAGGCTTTACTTATGGTGTTTTTGGATAAGAATAAGTGATTTGGTCTTATCTTCAGTTAATAACATCCTAACCACATTTAGAGATGATATCCAAGTAGTTGAGAGGCTCTGGAACAAACAAATTTCGAGAAAACATCGAAATTCGCATTTTTGGGAACTAGGGTGCGAGTCAGTTCAACGTGACCCTCACATATGTGGGTCACCTTAGGGTGACTCAGCCCTATTTGGGTCACCTTGGGGTAACCCGCACGTGCATGGATTACCTTAGGGTGACCCGCGCATGCAAGTCATTTCAAAGTGTTTTGCACCTTCTGACTTCTCCGGACTTGTCTTGTTCCGTTGTTTTATGTTTCACTGACTCGCTTCGTGCACTCATTAACTTCTTCACAGCATCGGAGGATTCCCCTTTTGACTCGGGTAATAACATCCATCACCTTCTCTTCATTTTGAGCTGTGTGGAAACCTATAGGCAAATTTCGACACCTACAGATACCCCCCTCTAAAGTGTTTCAGTTTCATTCTTTTATAGAAGAGCCTGAAAGACTTTGGATATGATAGGTCTAACCTTCATTCGGCATAAAAGGACCTATAACTAGCTTCGGTTCTTGACTTCTTTAATTCTAAGTCTATTCAGTATTTTATGGAATAGCTAAAATTCTTTCGATGCTATGTTTATCATCTGACCATCGTCGAAGTCTTAAACTAAAGCTGGATTATTGGTTTCTAATTTTAGATTATGTTATTGAATCAATATTCAACTCATTATCTCTGTCAGGATTCGTGTTTGAAGCACGATTGAAATCCCTGATTATCCTTTGACTGGGAGTTGATCTTAGCCTTGTTTCAGCGAAAATTGTTTATTTATTGACTAGCATTGCAATGTGTTGACCAGCATTGACTCATAGGTACGTATTGACTAGCATTGACTCATGGGTACGTGTTGACCGGTATTGACTCATGGTTACGTGTTGTCTGGTGTTGACTCATGGGTGTGTGTTGACTGGCGTTGACCTATGTTTACTCGTTGACCAGTATTGACTCATAAATACATGTTGACTAGCATTGACTCATGGATACATGTTGACTAGCGAGGAAGTCAGGCGATTCTGGCTCATATAGACGAGCTTGACCCATAGAGGCAAACTTTAGGCTGTTAGGCGAGCTTGGCCTTTAGGCGAGCTCGACTCTAGAGGTGAGCTTCAAGCTTTCAGGTGGGTCCGACTCATGCTGGTGAGTCATTTTTGAGTGGGAGACTGACACCGCCCTTTGAGTGGACGAGGGGGTCTCGGTAAGTCGACTAGGGGATCTCGGTCACTTGATCTTTGAGGTGCGGACTGACACTGCCCTTCAAGTCGATGAGGGGGGTCTCCGCCACTTCTAGTCGGTGAGGGGGTCTTGACGAGTCGACTAGGGGGTATCGGCCACTTGGTCTTCGAGGTGCGTACTGACACCACCCTTCGAGTTGACGAGGGGGTATCTGCCACTTTAAGTCGATGAGGGGGTCTCGGTGAGTCGACTAGGTGCTCTCGGCCACTTTGAGTCGATGAGGGGGTCTTCGCCACTTTAAGTCAATGAGGGGGTCTCGACGATTCGACTAGGGGGTCTCGACCTCTTGGTCTTTGAGGTGCGGACTGACCCCATCCTTTGAGTCGATAAGGGGGTCCCCGCCATTTCGAGTCGACGAGGGGGTCTCGGCGAGTCGACTACGGGGTCTCGGTCACTTGGTCTTCAAGGTGCGGATTGACACCGCACCTAAAGTTGACGAGGGGGTCTCCACTACTTCGAGTTGATGAGGGGATCTCAACAAGTCGACTAGGGGGTCTCGACCACTTGGTCCTTGAGGTGCAGACTGACACCGCCCTTCGAGTCGACGAGGGAGGTCTCCGCTACTTCGAGTCGACAAGGGGGTCTTGGTGAGTCGACCAGGGTGTCTCGACCGGTTAGTCTTCAAGGTGCGGACTAACACCACCCTTCGAGTCGATGAGGGAGTCTCCGCCACTTCGAGTTGATGAGAGAGTCTCAGTGAGTCGACTAGGGGGTCTCAGCCACTTAGTCTTTGAGGTGTGGACTGACACCGCCCATCGAGTCAACGAGGGGGTTTCCACCACTTCGAGTCAACGAGGGATCTTGGCGGTCGACTAGGGGGTCTCGGCCACTTCGAGGGGGTTTCCACCACTTCGAGTCAACGAGGGATCTTGGCGGTCGACTAGGGGGTCTCGGCCACTTGGTCTTCAAGGTGCAGACTAACAGTGCCCTTTGAGTGGACAAGGGGATCTCCGCAACTTTGAGTCGGTGAGGGGGTCTCGGCGAGTCGACGAGGGGATCTCGGCCACTTGGTCTTTGAGGTGCGGACTGACATCGCCCTTCAAGTTGATGAGGGGGTTTTTGTCACTTCGAGTCAACGAGAGGGTCTCGGCAAGTCGACTAGGGGGTCTCATCCACTTGGTCTTCGAGGGGTGGACTGGACTCTTCAGGGAGTCGGCCACATGACGAAGAGAGAGAGGGTTTTGTCCAGGGGTTTTTGTAGTGGTTCCCCCTTTTCCAAAACTAAAATTTTGAACTCCCTTTTATTCTCATCTTCTTCCACAACTCTTTTCTTTTAGAACTCCTCATCTAAACCCATAACTTCTCCTCTATTAAAGTTCTTAACTCCCTCTTTAAGAACCCTTAAACCCTTCTTATAAAAAAGTTTTGAAGCCTCATCTTCCTATCCTTTCTCTTGGCCGAATTCCACCCTTGAAATCTAGGGTTTTGATTGAGTTTTCAAGTTCAAAACTTAGGCTTTGGCATTGGATTTTCAAGCTTTGGCTTTGGGTAAGCTCCTCTCCATAATTCTTGTACATTTGTTTGATTTTGATTCATGAATTCCTGGGTGTGATTCAAGAGTTCATGAACTTGTATGTAAAGATTAGAGCTTTGGATGTGAATCAAACCCGTTGTTTGTATGTATGGATCCCATAGGTTTCAGAGATTTTCCTCTTCAAATTTGTCAAATTTGTGCTCGTTGATTTTGGGGTTTTGATTCTCAGATCTTGAGTTTGAGACCTTCTTTTGTGATTATTCTTCACCAAGCTCCCCTCCTCTTTGGATTCTAGGTAAAATTCCTTCAATCTTTTGTTAATCTCTTGCATAGAATTGATCTTTGATCTTAATTTGGTTTTGGATGAAACTCTTGGTTTGTTGCTGATGAAAACTGAAACTAAGCTTGGTTATGTGTGGGGCTTGAACCGAGACCTCTTTGATTTGGTTGGATGTATATGAAGTGTTTGGTTTGATGTGTTAATCGAAACCAATTTGTGATGAGGATAAAGCTTTAGGTTGCATGTATGACTTATGATAATCAAATACGTATGTTTAATTGAACCTTAACTGGAAAATACTAACTTTCATAGGATTTTAGCTAAAATTCGTAATTTCCCTTTTAATCTTGTATTTATATATTTTGATTATTGATATAAGTGAACCGTTATGTTTCATTGTAGATTAGCTATGTTGCCCAAGAGATCGCGCATCCTGAGGGGTCGCTCGGCTACTCAGTCACCTGAGCCAGAGCCTTTTTCCTACACAAGTAACCTTTTACCACCTTTTGCTTGTGAATTCAATACTAATATATTGTATACCGTATCTCCACTTTGTTCTCCTTGGTGAGGAAATAGGGAAGAGCTGACATCCTCCTTTGTGAGGGTTGACGCTTTAAAGATGCGTTTTGCTTGGTCAAGACGCGTCTTAAGACAATAAGGAGCGATTTCATATTATATCGTGTTCTATGGGATGGGGTATATTATAATGTTATTTGCATGTATGACAATATGTACGTTGTCCTTCGTGCACATAATACAGTTGAAATTATCTCTCTAATTATAGGGTAGTAACTCTACCCCACGGTACCGTGATATGAGTTCAACGCCTTGTATTGCCTTAAAATATTCTTGTAATCACATTTAATAAATACGCATATTTGTTTTAGTTGAATTCCCTTCAGATGTATTTTCTACTCACACGGTGTATGGTTGCTACGGTAAGTGCTACGCTGCTGCTAATGATCCGATGCTCATCGAGGCCACTCCTCATTTTGCTCCAGATGCACCTAAAGAACTCTCTCAACTGGTGCGTGAGGGGATCACCGTGTTTCGAGACGGTTGATCACCGACGTACCATTTGTAGAGGACCCCAGTTCTATCGATCCTCTAAGGAAGACAGACTATCTTTTCGGCGATTCGTTTGAAGACCCGGCCACCGTATTTCTTGAGTATGAGCAGTGGTTAACTGATGATGGTGGTTTCACATACCTTCCCCGATTCCTCGCCATCGCCATCGCCCATTGACTAAATTACGGAGGTAGGCGGTGACACGAGGGATGTCATGGAATCTGACGGAGGAGCACACTCATGTTCATTGTGGATATATTACCAATCAGCCACTCCTAAGCTCGAGGTGAGCGATTTATAGTTGCCAACACCATAAAGAACCGCATTGCAAGATTAGGGAGAGAGTTACCTGTTTTGGGTCACAGATGCTATGGTTGGTCTCATTCTTCGGACAAGCTTTGGTGGGCCAGGATGATGAATTACATCCTCAACTGATGGAGTGCAAATCTAAAGGCTAGTTGATTGTATCCAGCCGTCCATGCTACTAAGTATGGGTTTCCGGTTAGTGTTCATCACTTCTTTGCATTATTAGAACTCTACAACCCAGAGATGAACACTTTCCTGACCAAGCACGGGGAGTTAGGATTACCTCTCCATGAGATGCATAAAGTTTCTAGTCTACCATTAGGGAATATGTTGTATCAGGAATACTTTCCTTCTAATTGGGAGTTAGATCAATTGAAGGTACACACACCTGCTCGATATAACACATTATGGGAACTCACCTGCCACTATCAGATAGCTTTGGAAGGAGTTAACATGATAGCGAAGAAGAAGTCATTGCAGATAAGTCTAAAATAGTTTGCGGGTTACTTGTTCAAGCATATGGATAATCATGGTGAGGCCATTTGTGAGCTAGCCGCATTAAATTCTTCAGAGGTCAATGAGCTGATCAGGAGATCTAGTGCGTAATCCTATACCAATGTAGATGTCGAGGGCAATTTTCTTTTAGGTACCAAGTTCAAGACCTTTTTATGAAATGCACAGAAATCAATCCAACTAATGACCCTTTTGGCCAGCTGCGTCGCGCTTTGGATGAAGAAATACGTGGTGCCATATCAGTCCTCTGATGCTCTACCGATAGAGGTGCTCTTTCCGACTGTTTAGTGTTTACGGTGAAAGTTAGTTTATTTGTAGCTGAATCTATTACACTTGTTTATCAATTACGGATTCAAAAAGAGTTAATCTTTTTATAAGATTACTCGCTTACAAAAATAAATCTAAAATTACAACTCTCTTCAAACACATGCAGAGGATGTTTATCACCCACTACTTGCATGAGATCTTTACCTGTGTTGGGGACACGTTAGTCCGAAGACCATGCGGAACAGATCTGGTTGATAGAACAAAAATTTAATGCTTTTGCTTCACGAAAAAAATAATCACAGAAGTGAAAATCTCGATCAAGCGAGATTACGACTCTACTCAAAATCAAAACCAAGTTTGATCCAGAGAAAAGGTAAAACGAGCCTCAGATTTTTTGAATAGCTCCCTCTTTATGCTAAAGTTCACTAAGATCTGCTAGCCCTTCTCTAAAATTCGTGCTCCACTCTTCAATTTGATAGCATCTCGCCCATATTTTAGATCCCTTGCGTATAGGGCCCTAGGCTTATTTATAGGCTTCTGTTATAGCGTTTTATGATAGTAATTGATGATTTTACCTTATCCTCAGTTAACAACCACTTAACTACATTTAGGAATAGTATCAAAGCACTTGGCATGCTCTGAAATGAACAAATCCTGAGAAAACTTGTAAAAAAATATGTTTTGGGCACTTCCGAGCGTAAGCCACCCTACAGTAGCTCAGAACGGTGCGGGCCACCCTATGGCCGAGCCATCCTATGGTCAAGCCACCTTAGGGTGGCTCAGCCTTGGCCGAGCCACTGGCCTTGGCCGAGTCGTTTCGATGCGACTCGATCGCTACGGGCTTCATCGGTTTGGTCGTCGTTAAGCGCATTTCATCGTTTCGCTAACTTATACACTTCACCAATTTGCTACATGCATTTTATTAACTTGGAGGTAGCTGACGAGTATGCGGGCCACTTAGAGGTGGCTGATGAGCGCACGGACCACTTGGAGGTGGCTGATGAGTGCGCGGGCCAGTTGGAGGTGCCGCCGGTTAGGGCTAGGCCACTTGGAGGTGGCTGGTGAGTGGGCAGACTACTTGGAGGTGGCCAATAAGCATGCAGACCACTTGGAACTGTCTGGTGAGCATGTGGGTCACTTGGAGCTTATTTCTATCAAAAGTTGCTTTCATTTCCAACGAACTCATTACAACCGTTTATCGATTACAAGTTCGAAAAAAAAAGAAAAGTCGATCTTTTTATAAAATCTTCTTACAATGAAAATAAAGATTACAACTTTATCAAACAAAACGTAGAGGACGTTTATCACCCGCTGCTTTGCGTGGGATCTTTGCCTGTACTGGGGACGCGTTAGTCCGTGGACCACCGTGGATCAGATCCGGTTGACAAGTATGATTATGCTCTTGTTTCACGAAGGAAACAATTGCAGCAACGACAATCACGACCAAGTGAGATTGTGGCTCTTCTCAAGATCAAAACAAGGTTTGATCCGGAGAAAAGAGGGGGGAGAGAATCTCAAATCTTTCGAAGGCTTTCTCTTTATGAAAAAATTCGCCAAGATCTGTCAATTCTCCTCTGAAATTCGTGGTCTACTGTTCAATTGGACTCTTTATGAAAAAATTCGCCAAGATCTGTCAATTCTCCTCTGAAATTCGTGGTCTACTGTTCAATTGGACAGCACCTCACCCTCAGATTTCAGATTTGTCAATTCTCCTCTGAAATTCGTGGTCTACTGTTCAATTGGACAGCACCTCACCCTCAGATTTCAGATTCTCTCAATTGAAGACCCTGGGCTTCTATTTATAGGCTTTTGTCGTCACGTTTTCTGATAAGATCAAGTGTTTTGACGTTATCTGCCATTGATAACCGCCTAGGCGCACTTATGGATAACTTCAGAACAATTGGGGAGGTCCTGGGACGTATGAATTCTAATAAAACATCAAAATCCGTGTTTTGAGAGGTTTGGGAGGCCCAGATAGTCGTGGTGATTTGGAGTTGTGCGAGTCACCATTTGGTGACTAGACGCTATGCGAGTCACCATTTAGTGACTCGGCGCTATGCGAGTCACCATTTGGTGACTCGGCGATATACGAGTCACTTGGCCAATTATTATTATTTTTTGACTTTTTTGGCTATTTGTAATTCCTTCGGTTTGCTTGCTCTCTCCTTTATGCGTGTTTCATCAATTTGTTGTGTTGTACGCTTTTACCGATTCTCTTAATACTTTTCATCATCGTCAGAAAAACTTTTTTGACTTGGATGATATCATTCATCATCTTCTCTTTGTCTTGAACTACGTGTGGGAACCCATAGGCAATTTTTGACGCTTACAAATACCCCCTCCAAAGTGTTTCAGTCTCGTTTCTTTTATAGAAGAGCCTGGAATACTTTGGACATGATAAACCCAACATTCAATCGGTGTGATAAGACCTGTAATTGGTTTCTGCTCTAAGTTTCTTCAGTCTTCGATCTTATTTAGTATTTTGTCGAATAGATGAAGTTTTTTCGGTAATGCGTTTATCGTCTGACCGCTATTGAAGTCTTGAACTGAGACTGGTGTGTAAATTTGTGAACTTAGCTTGTGCCATCGAGTTGACTTTGAACTGATCAACTTTGTCAGAGTTCGTATCCGTAGTTTTGTTTTTGCGAAGCCATCGGTGTTTTAACCTGTGTTAACACAGTTTATACTCGTACGTTAACTGGAGTCTACACAGTCTATGCTCTTAAGGCGTTGGAGCATGACGGTCTTAAATTTTGGACTGCAGGACCAACTATTAAAGTTGTTTCGTCTGCAGATATGGATCTTATCCCGAAGTCATTGGATGCTCAAGTCACGAGACCAACTAATGAAGCTGATGCATCAATAACTTGCATTTCTAGAATTTTTTGGCAAATTCTCAGCCATCAACGGGTTTGATTAGCCTTTACCGACTACCGTTTGAGTCGGGCTAGCATGCAGATTGATTTAGACCCGTTCTGCATGTAACATTGTGCTAAAAGGGTTAACTCTTTTAGTGCTACGATATTGAATATGTAGACACCATCTTTCTCATGAGAATAGACTACCCGGTAACGCGTGTTAGACGCTGACTTAGGATTTTTAGCAAATCCTCAGCCTTCAACAGGTTTGATGGGCTTTTACCGACTATCGTTTAAGTCGGGCTAGCATGGAAATTGTCTAAATCCGTTTCACATGTAACGTTGTGCTAATGGAATGAACTCCCTTAGACTTAGTGCTACGACTTTGAATACGTAGGCTTTGTCTTTTTTATGGGGGTAGACTACCCGGCAACGCGTGTTAGACGCGTGTTAGACGCTGGAGGGGCATTCCGAGGGGAAGCCTCATCAACAATTAGGTGAGAGTCACCCCGAGCCTTCCTTGATGCCGATATCTTCCTGTACTGTCGGGATGAGGAAGATCTTGATAAGGATGAGGAGAGGTATTCCTCAAACCTAGCCTAGTCGAACTCGTACTCAACCTCTTCTTCAACCGGGATCTTGATCTGTGGTTGCGACACGATAGCCTCGGCAGAGATGTTGTTGGCTCCTACTGTGGTCGCCAGCATGTTCACGGTGAAAGTTAGTTTATTTGTAGCTGAATCCATTACACTTGTTTATCAATTATAGATTCAAAAAGAGTTAATCTTTTTATAAGATAACTCGCTTTCACAAATAAATCAAAAATAACAACTCTCTTCAAACACACGCAGTGGACGTTTATCAGCCACTGCTTATGTAGGATCTTTGCCTGTATCGGGGATGTGTTAGTCTATGGATCACTACAAATCAGGTCCAGTTGACAGAACAAAAATTTAATGCTCTTGCTTCACAAATGAAATAATCGTAGAAGTGATAATATTGACCAACCGAGATTACGACTCTTCTCGAGATCAAAACCAAGTTTGATCCAGAAGAAAGGTGAAACGGACCTCAGATCTTTCGAATAGCTACCTCTTTATGCTGAAGTTCACCAAGATCTGCTAGCCCTCCTCTGAAATTCACGCTCCACTCTTCAATTTGATAGTACCTCGCCTAGATTTTAGATCCCATGCATATAGGTCCCTAGGCTTGTATTTATAGGCTTCGGTTGTAGCGTTTTAGGATAGGAATTGATGATTTGACTTTATCCTTAGTTAACAATTGATTAACAATATTTAGTGATAGTATCAAAGCAGTTGGAAAGCTCTGAAATGAACATGTCCTGAGAAAACACGTCAAAAAATGCATTTTGGGCACTTCTGGGCGCGAGCCACCCCGCGGTGGCTCAGAACTATGCGGGCCACCCTATGGTGGCTCAGCCTTAGCCAAGCAACCTTAAGGAGGCTCAGCCTTGGATGAGCCACCATAGGTGCTCAGCTTGTCCAAGCCATTGGCATTGGCCGAGTCTTTCGGACGCTACTCGGCAACCAGGGGCTGTTCGGTTTTGTCTTGTTTTGCGTTAAGCGCATTTCATCATTTCATAACTTGTATGCTTCAACGATTTGCTTCATATGTTTTGTTAACTTGGAGGCAGTTGACGAGTGCACGGGCTACTTAGAGATGGTTGATGAGTGCACGGGCTAGTTGGAGGTGGCCAGTGAGCGTGCGGCCACTTGGAGGTGCGCGTAAGCGTGCAGGCCATTGGAGGTGTCTGGTGAGCATATAGCCACTTGGTGCTGGCTGGTGAGCGCATGTGCTACTTGGAGAAGGCTGATGAGCGTGCGGGCTACTTGGAGGTGGCTGATGACACGCGGCACTTGAGTGACTGGTAAGCGACGGACACTTAAGAGGTGGCTGTACGAGTGCGGCGGGCGAGCTAACTGGTGAGGTACGGATCACTTGGAGGTGGCTGACGGAGTGGGCAGCCACTTGGAGGTGGCTGATAGCACGCAGCCACTTGGAGGTGCGCCGTGAGCGCACGGGGCCACTAGTGGTGGCTGATGAGTACGCGGGCCACTTGGAGTGGCTAGTGAACGCATGGCCATTTGGCATGGCCAATGAGCGCGTGGGCAATTAGAGGTGCGTGAATGTGCGGCCACTGGATGGCCCGGTGAAGCACTGTTTTCCCTTGCTTTGTCATTCTTGTTATTTGTTGCTACATCATCAACTGTTCGTCGATTCGCTTCATGCGCTTATTAGCGTAAGATAATCCTCCTTGACTCAGATAATGATGTTCATCATCTTCTCTCCATCTCAAACTGTGTGTAGGAACCTATAGTTAATTTTTGATGACTACATTCAGCTTGCTCACGGGAAGAACAATCTTTACTTTCGATGATGGTCACCGACATTCATCGTGGTCTTCATCAGATAGTTGTTGACTTTACTCTGGAAGGAAATGTGCCATCAGCTCAGATTCCTTTGTCAAAAGTGGAGCTTCCTTACACTTATCTGATGGTGTGGTTAGTTCTTCATCGCTCTGACAAGATGTCAGCACCGAAAGATGTGGATCCATCTATCCCCTGGCTACAATTGCTCGAAGAGTGTAGTTGGAAAGGATGGAGCCTCCTAGAGGTGAGGAAGAACCTACAAAACCACAAGTGTTGGGTGTTCACTCCATGCTTTCCGCAATTTTCTAGTCAATATGACGAGTCATTGGTTGATGAGGAGAAACAGGGGGTTAATAGGACTTCCCTCGATGTTGGCTGGTTCAGCTGGCTGGTAAACATCAGGCCGGGCTATCTGATCTTTCGTGTAAGAAACCATTGCTACACAGAGTTGTATTTGCACTGTCGGTTCGCTCACCAGCTAGGATATGATCAACTCTATATTGAGAACCCGAACTGACAGCTCAAGACTCGCAGAGGATTATTAGATGGTGCTCAGGCATGGTTATGGAGTGCGATGGGTTGTACCAGTGCTAGGTTCAGCCTGCCAGATGTTGAACGCCGGTTGGAGCTAACATACTTATGCTGCAGGTGGTTGATAGCAGCTAATAAACCCATCAAGTTGAGGTTGATTGTGTAGTTAGCAGCCGAAGTAGCATCCCGAATCACTAACAGGCTGGTTCAGGAGTCCATACAGCAAAGGAGGAGAAAGGGAAAAGAACCACTGGTCCCTCTGGCAAAGAAAATAGAAAATAGAAGAAGAAGAGGAGCTCTTCACTTTTGATGAGGAAACTTCAGAAGAGGGCACCGCAGGTGATGAAAGCCTATGAGCTAGTAGCGGCGGAGAGGAATTTGGACCAGGTCTGTCGGATTCCTTCTACTCAGAACTATTTTATCTAGTGATTGCTGACAAGCTCACCGATCCAATTTACCTAAGCCTTTGCCGGCTCCAAAGAAGCTGAGGCTGCATATTTTATCAACCTATCCTAACAGGATGACTGTTGAACTTCCAGGTGTGACGACTGAGGAAGAAGAAGAGAGGGCTCGTCCCATTACCCGAACAAGATCATGCACTATAACTGAGGCTGCTTCAGCGATTGAGCCATGTATTAGATCTAAAGAGGATAGACCTATGGATCCCAAAGAGGCTCGGCCCGCAAAGCGGAAGAAATTAGCTTACAAACGACGTGCCGATCCGTTAGCGTTTGAGACGGGATCGGTCAATGATACACCTATCGATGGAGAGGGTAACACTTCATTTCTGTGTGACCTTTTGATTCTCTTGTTAAATTTTAGACTTAGAAAATTTTGTGACTTTTAGGGGGTCACGAAGAAGGTGAAATGCCATACAACTCCCTTTCTCCCGATTTTGACTTTTTTGAGGAACCTGGCTTCACGCAACAAGTATATAAAGCCATGGATGAGGAGCTTGCGAGTGTTGATGCGAGTGAAACTGTTGAAGCTAACAAGGGTTCCGATGCTAAACCTGGTCTAACCACAAAAGTCTCAAGCCTAGGTACATTTAACACTGGTAGTACACCTTTTAGGTGGCGATTGTGGGAATTGAGTGATTTGGAATTCATGCCTCCGCTAATTGTTTCTATACTTCTTGCTCTATTAGAAAAATTACAAGGAGTGAGCACAAATATTGTGGCCACGCAACCTGGTGCAGCTGCTGGAGGTGAGTTTATTTTCCACTCGTCGTAAATTTTTAACTTTTTTTAACACTTAAAATTCATGTAGATGTTTCAATGGAGGGTTCAGATGAAGGAGAAATCCTTCACCGCACGGACATCAGAGAGCCGGATGCACCCCCATATGACCTGACACAAGGCCCTTTAGGATCTGACGATAGCTGTTCGATGACATGTTGTCAGAACAAGCCCATCGCGAGGCCGCCAAACTAATTATTACAGCTGGTTCACCTGTAGGTATGAGTTTTATTCCTATATTGCAATCATTCATTTGTCGGTTTTCACTTAACCATAGGGGAGTTCCAATCGTAGGAACAATCATTAAGAATGATACAACTACTCTAGTTGGAAAGTCTGATGAACCTGAGGGTCTCGATTTCTTGCTGTTGGTAGGGACTATTATCGAGACTCAGTCATCGGTTCCTTATACTCAGCTTGTCATTCCTTCAGAACCGACAACCATAGCGACTGTCACAACTACGGGTGGCAGCCTTATTGAACAAGTCGTGAGACCAACTGAAGAAGTTGGTACGTCAACAGCTGTTACACCTGTAGTAATTCCATCGGTTCATGAAGTTAGATAGGTAGACCAAGTGTGGGGCGTTCAACTAAGGAAAGTTCTGCCGGCATTGGTAAGTTGCACTCCATTATTTGACTTAGAGATATTTTATATTTCAAAATACGTATCTCTTCTCTTCCTCGTTGGGCTCTCATCTCAGCTTCACGATCTTGTTAAGGCGCTACTATCGAATTATGACTCAGATCAAACCATTCTTTGCATGGAAGTTAGCCACTTCTTCTCTTTTGTGAGCATAATGATCGATAAACTTCTCCAGAAGAGGCTTTCGTTCAATCAATTCAGGCCGTTTCTCGAGCTCAAAATGGTCTCGATAAAGAATGCAAGCTCTCTAGATCTGGCGAAGGCTATTGCTAATGACTTGGACTTTATGGAATGTGAATTTCAAAATCTAAAGGAGTTGCAAACTATAGGTACTCCTGATTACATAGCCGCTCAGTTAGAATCTCGATTACAAATATGGCACGATACCTAAGTATTGTAGGCGTCTAAAATTACCTACGGGCCATCATACACAGCTTGAATCACAGAGAAGATGATGAACGTCACTATCCAAGTCACAGAAGCTTAATTAACATCGATAAGCGCATGAAGTGAGTCGACGAACTATGTGAAGCAACGGAACTGCAGAACAACTCGGAAACAAACTGATCAGGAGCCACGCTTTACTTATAAAAGACGAATCACCCCTTAGGTCCCATTTACTCCACATATATTCAATCATGTAAACTCATAGATCTCCTCGTCAGCTTTCCAACGTATCTTGAACCGTGTAATTCTGAGATCGGACGACGGAAATACGGTGAAAACGGACAGAGCATGCGAAACTACGTTCCGAGCCTCGTCGAGACATCCATGAGTGTCACGGCCAGGCCGAGACACTCACAAGTGTCTCGGCCATGCCGAGACACCCAAGGTGTCTGTAGACCCGAAAAACTAAATTTTGGTAGTTTAAAGCTATTTTCGATCGTTAACCGTTTGGATTTATTTCAACTGATAGAATATCATCCAATAATGTGGTTAAGTGGTTATAACTAAAGATAAGATCGAATCGATCATTCTTATCCGAAAACAGGGGTCCCTAAGCCTATAAATACAACCCCAGGGCCTTTATTTTTACAGATCTAAAATTCTCGAGCGTCTGCGAAGCCCTACCGAATTGAGGACTGAAGAGCCATAAATTTCAGAGAGGAGGAGGAGATCGAATCAAGTTCTTTAGGCATAAAGAAGGAGAGTTCGACAGATCTGCAACCCAGTTCCTTCCTTTGAGATTGCCCTGTTGCGGTAATCTCGAGAAGTGTGATTATCTTACTGTTGCCAAGATAATTGCTTTGGTTTCTTGATTCCTTCACAAATCAACGAAGCTCAGGATCTGATCTGACCGTTTGGTGGTCCACGGATATCGACGTCTCCATCACAGGTAAAGATCTCAAGCAAGCAGCAGGCGATAAAAACCCGTTACGCTCTTTGATGAGAGTTGTACTTTTTGTTTTTATTGTGTAAGTGTCTTATAAAATGACTATCCTTTTTTAATTGTCATTGTAATGACTAAAGTTGTAATCACTACATCAATGAAGACATCAACTTTCCACCCAAACAAGCTGGCGACCACACTGGTAGCCAACAGTCTCGTCACCGAGGCTGTCGTGCCGCAGTCAACGATCAAGATCCTCGTAGCTGAAGAGGTTGAATATGAGTTTGACCAACAAAAGTTTGAGGAGTACGTCTCCTCCTCCTCCTCCTCCAGATCCGCCTCTCGTCACAAGCGTAGGAAGGTCTCCTCTGCCTAAAATATCCACTGGTCTTCACATCTGAAGACTCAAGAAGGCAAATTCCCTGCTACCGTTACTTTAGTCGCACCTCACAATGATCCGCCGGCATCCAATAAGACCAGATCTGCAGATCTGAACTCCTCCGCGATCAAGGAGTTAACTGCTAAAGGCGCCCCAACTCTATCAAGGAGAGCACGTCAAAAGCAATGCTAACACCTCGTGCACCAATTCGCCAAGGCTTTGGATCACGTGGACGGACTCCGTTACCAAGCGGATCTGGAGTTCAGAAAGCGCCAAGTGTCTAAGACATCTCCACAACAAGCTTCGTGAACCTCCTCCCAACCACCTACTAACGAATGGGTTCGTGTCAAACGGAACCGTTCCACTCTTGAGGAGCGCATTCAGAAGCGTTGCGCACTTCTTGCGTATGCCCAGGTCCTTGTGTGAAAAGCACAAGAAATGAAAAAGGAAGAGACAGTTAAGAGATCACCAAGATCCAAACAAATTTGGATGCCAAAGGCCAAATCAACGCCTAAGGCAAAAGCAAGCAACGTTGCTCCCCAGCCTTCATCAACTTTGGATCTCGCTCCTTCTGCCACCATACCTTCGGTGGAACCCTACGGCGACATGGACATCTCCAAATTTAGAATTCCATTGAAGGGTCGCCTGGGTCTTTTACACGAAGATCAAGGCAAAGCGCCTGTTAGGAACTTTGGGACTGTTGAAGGAACCCCGAGCAACCATCCAGACTAGGGGTCGTACGCGACATACTAATAAGTTGATTCCCGTAACTACCCGCGTGGAGATACCTGTTCGTGGGAAAAATTGTGTTCTTCGATTCCATTGCACTCTCAAGTAATAGTTTATCGATTACAAAAGATCCAGTCTTTTTATAAGATTCGGTTACAATAAAATCAAAAGAAAATAAAAATTACAACTTTCCTTTTATGTCGAACGAATCGTGAGATTCTGTTTTGCGGTCTCTCGCTTTTGTGGGTTCTTTGCCTGCGACGGGGTTAATCCGTGGACTACCGCGTGATCTAGATCCGGTTGGATCTACACGGTATAGCGGGTGTTATCTCACGAAGGAAATAACAGCCGAGGGGATTATTTCGCCAAGGAAATAATAGCCCTAGTTATCGAAATCGACCAAGCAAAATCGAGACACTTCTCGGGATCAAAGGCCAAGCTTTGATCCAGAGGAAAACCGTGTAGATCTCAGATCTGATCTCTCTCGAACTCCTACCTTATTTGGCGTGGATGATCGCCAAGAACCAGATCTGGAAGTCGAGTCTTCAAAGATTGAAAATCCGAAGGTGAGTTCTCAATCCAGCAGAGTTTTGGCTCCAAAATTCCAACCCTTCGAAAATGAGCTCTTACTCCTCTATTTATAGCCTCTAAAAGCGGATCTGGGCCCAGATCTGAGTGTGGCTCGGCCAGGGTGGCTCGGCTACCGAGCCACCCTTGGGTGGCTTGGTTTTGGCCGGGTGTTCGCCGTTGTGTCCGTTTTCTGGTTTTGCGGTTTATCCGAGTTTTATTGTTGATCTGGACTCTGATTTGGCAGTCCAGATCCTGATTTGACAGTAAATCCGCCTTGGAGTTCGAGTTCGAATCCATTCTACGGTTGGATGACTCGTTGACTCACCGAACCGTTAGCTTGATTCCGCACTTGAGTGGATGTATTCCATTGTTTGCGTGCGATTTGTTAACCTCATCGCTTTGTTAATCCGCTTCGTCGCGTGTCACTTGGCTTCGATGTGGTGGACTAACGCTCGTGTTTAGATACGTCACCTGATGGTTCGTCGGTTTGTTGAATCAACATGTCGAGCTGTATTAAGGGACCTATAAGCAGTTTTATACGCCTACAGATACCCCCTCCAAAGTATTTTAGCCTCTTTCTTTTATAGAAGAGTCTGGAATGCTTTGGATATGATTGCCCCAACCTTCAATCGGTATGACGGGACTTTTGAATGGCTTCTATTCTTGATTCCGTCAATCCTTCAGACTATCCGGTGCTTTGTCGAATGTCTGCAAGGGTTCTGGTGCTGCATTTATTGTCTGACCGTTGTCGGAATTTTGAACTTGAAGTCGATTCCTGATTTTCTGATCTTTAGCTCGTGTTTGTTGATTCAACATAGAACTGACCATCGATTGTTGGCGTTGAGTCATTATTTGTGACGCGTTGTCCGACGTAGTGTTGTTGAGTTATCCTTAAGAATATTTTTAGAAAAATATTCTCCAGAAACTTCTCAACCAAAAATAAGGAATAGTTTATACTCATATACCTTATTGGAGTATTGAGAATGAGCTGAATTGGCCTAATAATGACCCAAAAAAAGGTAGTAATTAGGCTCCAAAAATTTTCCGACCCTTCTGAATATCTGGGACAGGAGTGAATAAATAAGGGACTGGACCGTCGGTTGTTTTGAAGTCGTTTCGACACTCGGTTCAACTCCAATTTGAATTTTAGTTCAAATCTGGTTCAAACTGGTTCAGAATTGGTTCAGAACTGGTTCAACCTGGTTCAAGACTGGTTTAGCCTCATTTGAACTGATTTATCTCTGTCATGGTATATTGACTCATGTTGACTTTTTACTCGTAACGCGTTGACTGGCGTTAACCTAGGATTACGCGTTGACCGGCATTGACCCTAGGGTTTTGAACATCGTACGTTGACTTTTTTATCGCAACGCACTGACTGGCGTTGACCTAGGTTTACGCGTTGATCGGCGTTGACCCTAGGGTTTCGAACGTCGTACGTTGACTTTTTGATCGCAACGCGTTGACTGGCGTTGACCTAGGGTTACGCATTGACCGGCGTTGACCCTAGGGTTTCGGATCGCTTGACGTTTGTTGGAGTATACACAGTTTAAGCTCTTGAGGTATTGGAGCATGGCGGTCCTAAATATTGGGCTGTAGGACTAACTATTAAAGCTGATTCATCTGCACGTGTGGATCTTATCCCGAATTTGTTAGATGTCTAAGTCACGAAACCAATTAATGGGGCTGGTGCGTTAGTGACTTTTGCATATATAGGATTTTTGGCAAACCCTTAGCCATCAACGGGTTTGATGCGCCTTTACCGACTACGGTTTGAGTCGGGCTAGCATGCGGATTGTTTAAGTCCATTCTGCATGTGACGTTATGCTAAAAGAGTTAACCCTTTTAGTGCTACGATATTGAATACGTAGACTTCGTCTTTCTCCTGTGAAAAGACTAAACAACAACGTGTATCAGACGTTGACTTAGGATTTTTGGCAAATCCTTAGCCCTCAACGGATTTGACATGCTTTTACCGATTACCGTTTGAATCGGGCTTACATGCGGATTGTCTTATGTCCGTTCCGCATGTGACGTTGTGCTAAAGGAATGAACTCCCTTAGACTTGATGCTACGACTTCGAATACATGTGACGTTGTGCTAAAGGAATGAACTCCCTTAGACTTGATGCTACGACTTCGAATACGTAGATTTCACCATTGTTACGAGAACAGGCTACCGGCAACGCGTGTTAGGCATTGACTTTAGGATTTTTGGCTAACCCCCAGCCTTCAACGGATTTGATTAGCCTTTACCGACTACCGTTTGAGTCGGGCTAGCATGCGGATTGTCTAAATCCGTTCTGCATGTGACGTTGTGCTAACGGAATGAATTCCCTTAGACTCGCTGCTACGACTTCGAATACGTAGACTTCGCCATTGTTACGGGAATAGGCTACCCGACAACGTGTATTAGATGCCGACTTATCACTACTTAGGCTTCGGGATAAAATACCCCAGACTGGTATTCTGGTGTCTTTTTCAATCGGTAAAGGACTAAACCGGCGACGCGTGTTAGGCGTCGGCATATCCTTTCTTAGGATTCAGGATGAAATTCCCCATGCGTGTAAGGCATGGATTTTGGTGTTATTAATAACAACTTGCCACAATGTTGAATATGTGGGCGAGTGTCCTTTTTAACGGTTAATAACTAACCGGCAGCGCGGGTTAAGCGTAGACTTATCATTGCTTAGGTTTCAGGATAGAATACCTCAGAATCGAACCCTAGTGTCTTTTTCTACGGGAAAAGACTAAACCGATAGCGCGTGTTAGGCGCAAACTTATCCCTGCTTAGGATTCGGGATAAACTTCCTAGGATGAATCCTAGATTGATAAATTTTGGAAAAGATCAGTGCGGGAAGGGAAGAATTTTATATTCTATTTCCCGATCTTCTTTTAGGGTGAAGGCGAACCCGAATACAAGGAAGGAAGAATTTTATATTCTATTCCTTGATTCTGGAAAGGAAGAATTTTATATTCTATTTCCAGCGTAAAAGAAACTAGAAGTGGGATCTCCACTCCGAGAATCTGGAAGATTAAGATAAACTTACCTTTTATAGGATTGGTTATCTAAACTGAAGATGAGTTCTTCGTTTATCAAAGTGGAATTTCAACTTCGGTTATAACCATGAGAAGGCTTAACCAAAGAGAAAAAGAAAGGAGTTCTTTCGTTTATCGAAAGGAGACTCTGAACTGAAAGTGGACCTCTTGTTCATGGAAAGAGTCAAGAGGACCAGAAAGACACTTTTGGTGGACTCACTATCAATTGAAATTGATCAGTGAGGGATTTTGGTGGTAAAAATGATTTTGGGTTATCCTCTAGAATATTAAGTATAATATTCTACAAGGAACTTCCCGGTAAATGAGTTATCCTGAATGTATTAGGGATGGTACTTTTTCAGAAACTTCCCATTTATTGGCATTAATTGCCTGGCGCCCTCTTGAGTAATCAAGCGATATGCACCGTTTGAGTAGACTGTGTCTATCACAAACGGTCCTTCTCACTTGGGTTCAAATTTACCTTTTTTCTTGGAGTTGAGGATTATCGGTCGGCGAGCAGCGAGGACCAGATCTCCTTCCTTGAAGGTTCTTTGTCGAACTCTTTTGTTAAAATCCCTAGATATTCTGGCTTGATAAAACTCAATGTGTTGTTGAGCTTCCAAGCGCTTTTTATCCAATCTTTCGAGTTCTTCGATACGTTTTTGATGTTGCTCTTCTGTCGTCATCTCAGTCGCGAGGGCGATCCGAAGGGATGGAATTTGGATCTCCAATGGTAGCACAGCTTCACATCCGTATACCAACGAATATGGGGTAGCTCCTGTAGGTGTGCGTATGGTGGTACGATAAGCCCAGAGTGCTTCACCGAGTTTATCGTCCCAGTCTCGTTTATTGGTCTTCACGAGCTTTGACAGGATCTTAATGATCGTCTTGTTAAACGCTTCAGCTAATCCATTCGTAGCGGGATAATAAGCTGTTGACGAAACATCTTGAATTTTGAACTTGTCGCAAAACCTGACGAAGGCGTTGCTTATGAACTGTGGACCGTTGTCATGAATGATCCGTCTTGGCACGCCATGTCGGTATATAACATGATGTTTGATAAAATTGATGACGTTGTTCGTCTTCACTTCTCTGAGCGGAATCCCTTTAGCCCACTTTAAAAAGTAATCCGTGATTGCGAGAATTAATCGATCACCTTTGACCGAAGGGGGAAAAATAGGACCGACAATGTCCATGCCCCATGTCTCGAACGGCTAAGACGTGGTTGACGTGTGTAAATGCTCTGGTGGTTGGTACATATAATTCGCATGTATTTGACAAGCATGACACTCTCGGGCGTATTCGCTTGCGTCACGAACCATTGTTGGCCAAAAATATCCCATTCTCCTGATGCGATCATACAGTTTGGAACCGGGCTGATGCGCACCGCATTCTCCTTCGTGTGCTTCCTTAAGAACTTCTTCTGCTTCTTTGTTCGAAAGGCATCGAAGTAATAAACCATCGTACCCTCTACGGTATAACGTATGGGTCTCGGTATTATAAAAGAATCTTGGTGCTCTTTGGCGGATTGATTCCTTTTCTTTTACATCCTCTGGCAAAATACCATATTAGATGTAGTCAATGATAGGAAAACGCCAATCTCGGGACTCAGACCCAATTTGAGTTGAATTCACCTCCTTGGCGCTTATGTCCATATCGTATATGGGTATGCAGAGTTGATGCGTCCTTACTGTGACTAATAGTTTAGTTTCGGGAGGCTGTGCAAGTGATACCGCTAGTACTGTCAGTGCATCCGCATTAGCATTCTGGAGGCGAGGGATGTATTCAATAAAGAATTCTTCAAAAGAATCTGCCATTTTAATGGCCTCCTGGTGGTACGGGATCAAATCTTAGTTCCTGACTTCATACTCTCCATGTACTTGGTTGACTATCAATTGAGAATCCCCAAAAGCTTCGAGATATTCGACCCCCAGCTCCTTGGCGAAACTGAGTCTAATGAGAACCGCGTTGTACTCGGCTACGTTATTGGAACACGGACTAGTCAGTGAATAACCCCGAGGCATCACATGCTTGCCCGGGGAAATTAAGACAACTCCAACTCCGGAGGAGACTGTAGAACATCCAGGGGTTATAGCCCTATTAACTGCCCTCGAAGCACCATCAAACTATAATTGCCATACTTGTTGGTGCAATGTAGTGTTAACCTCATGGGTTTCATCCGGCAAGTCATCATATACTTCTGCCGTATCCGTTATCGGGTTTGCCGCCAAAAGATCACAAATCGTTTGTCCTTTGATCGACTTCTGCTGTTTGAAGTGCAAATTATATTGGGACAAGGGAAGGGCCCACTTCGCTAACCGCCAATTCATAGAGGCCGGTTGCATCATAAATACACGTACTGGATTAATGTTGGAAATAACATAAATCGTCTGTCCAACAAAGTAATGCCGCATCTTTTGCATTGCGAATACCAATGCGAGGCATTCTTTCTCAGTCATCGGATATTGAGACTCGGCGCCTACCAAGGTCCGACTTAGGTAATAGACTGCCTGTTCATGACCATTATCATCGCCTTGTGCTAGTAAAAAACTTATCGAATGGTTCATCGCTTTGAGATAAATCAAGAACGGTCTACCTGATTTTGGTGCAACGAGAACAGGAGGATTCGTCAGATATGTTTTTATATCTTCGAATGCTTTTTGGCAGGCGTCGTCCCAGATAAATGACATCCTTTCTTGTTTAGTTTAGAGAATGGATGGCACTTCCCAGAAAGATTTGAGATAAACCGCCGGATGTAAGCTAACCGCCCTTGCAATCCTCTGAGCTCTCTTAGATTTCTAGAGGGTTGTAGTTCATGTATCATTTTTACTTTATCAGGATCGATATGTATACCTTTAGTGGTGATGATGAATCCAAGGAATTTTCCGCTGGACATTCCCAGGAAGGATTTAGTGGGGTTCATCTTCAATTGATGACTCCGCATGAGATCGAACATCGTCTTCAAGTCCTTGATGTGATCTTCTTTGTTACGGCTTTTTACAACCAAATCATCAACGTAGCATTCGACTGTTTTCCTGAGATATTCTTTTCTTTAGACTGAAAGGCATCACCGTGTAGCAAAAGACACCGAGGGGCGTTCTGAACGCTGTATGCTTCTCGTCATCTGGGTGCATCTTGATTTGGTTATGTAGGCGTATAAAACTACCTATGGGTCCCTTAGCACAGCTCGGCAAGGTGATTCGACAAACCGACGAACCATCGGGTGACGTATCTAAACACGAGCGTTAGTCCACCACATCGAAGCCAAGTGACACGCAAACAAAGCGACGAGGCTAATGAACCGCACACAAACAACGGAATAAATCCACTCGCGTACGGAATCAAGCTAACGGTTCGGTGAGTCAACGAGTCATCCAACTGTATAATGGATTCGAACTTGAACACCGAAGCGGGTTTACTACCAAATCAGGATCCGGACTACCAAATCAGAGTTCAGATCAATAACGAAGCTCGGATAAACCGATAAATCGCAAAACCGGACAACCGACGTAACGGCGAACACCCGGGAGAGCTCGGCCAGTACTGAGTCATTCAGGTGGCTCACCGAGCCACCTAGGTGGCTCGGTGGCCGAGCCACCAAATGGTGGCTCGACCA
>NW_017972399.1:5351-20942 GCF_001876935.1 Asparagus officinalis | reverse complement strand
ACATTCCCAGTCTGTGACTTGAAATGATAGATATGTTGGTTTGGTGATCCCGTGCCGTCAAAAGTTTGTAGCGTCGAGACTTCAAATTTTGGAGGATAAGGAGCTGCATCCCATTCGGTAGGATAAGATCTGACAACTCCCTCATCTTGGAGCTCGCTTCTGTTGGCCATGGCATTGAGGCGGGCTTCCAATTCTTCCATTTTGGCAGACTGGAGATTATACTCGTTCTCAGTCTCTCTTCCTTCATTAGAGGAAGATTCCAGGTTGTGGGCTTCTTGGTCAGAAGCCGTGTCATCAACCACCTTTCACTTACCTTTGCTTGTGTGAGGTCGGGATGAAGACGTTTTTCCTCTCCGGGAAGATTCTTGCCTGGGTGGCGAATATGTCTTCTGAGATTTGGCCTTATCTGCGACGAGTTGCGTCAATAGGGCCAAGAGTTCATTGATGGCCTCCTGCTGAGATTTGAGCATGGCCTCTTGCTCATCAAGCCTCTTTGCGAGATCTTCATGGTTTCCCATCATATAAGCGGAGCTCTCATGTTCAACAAAAGAGCTTGATGATTGGGACTCTGCAATGGATGAGTGTTCATCATCAGAATTGGTTCCTCTAGCTAATCTCCGATAGTTGATAGGGGGAATAGCTCCTGTTCGAGTTCGAGTATGTTGGTAGATTCCTTCAAACTTGTTAGCAATATCTCTGACGGACGGTGAACGACTCGTCTCAAAGTCATCCGAACTAGGGCCTGAGGCTTTTCCTCTACCGATCACATTGATAGTGACCCCAGGATATTCGGTCTCTGGAGACTTCTTCCTGTGAGAACGTCGTCGTTGGTTGGGCAAAGCAACGTTTGTAAATTGGTCGAACACCAATGGTTTGGCCGCATATGAGCAACATTGACATCCCGAGAGGACCGTAAGAATCAGTCGTTCATATTGGAATGAACGAATGACGTATTGTATCTATCTTTCTCTCGATATGAACTCTCTCAAGTCTGTTGTAAAGACTCGAGAATTACTCACTGATTGCGAGGTTTGAATTGGAACCCCCAGTCCATGATTGGACAGGACTGGCTCTTGGTGAACATGGATCTGGTTGAGAGGCCTTGAATCCATAAACTTCTTATATCCGCCCCTCAATCTAGTCGCGCTACGCAGAGTATTCGGGGGTCTCCCCTGGCCAGGGGGTCCGGGGGGGATGGAATACCCCCCGGTGGGGTTCGGGGCAGCGCCCCGAAGCTCCACGGTATACACCAACTTCTGTATTGGATTTGGAACTTGGGACGCGAGGGTCGCGTTTGGCACCTGAGACGCGAGTGTCGTGTTTGGCACTTGAGACATGAAGGTCGCGTTTGGCACTTGAAACGCGAGGGTCGCGTCTGGCACTTGAAACGCGAAGGTCGCATTTTGGTTTGGCGACATGAGGGTCGCGTTCTTCATTGTCGACGCGAGGGTCATGTTTTAACTTGGAAACGCGAAGTTGAGGTTCGGGTTTTGGCTGTAAAATGCGCCATTGAGGGCCGCGTTCAGTCTGGTTCTCGCGAAGCTCCTGTTCGGGCTCATAGACGCGGAGCTCAGGGTCGCGTTTAGGCTCACGAACGCGAAGTTCGCGTTGGTTGGATGATCGATTTTCTTAAAGTTGTGCCCGTCGCTGAGACCTTCTTCTTCGATGAGCAGTGTTCTTCTTGGCCTGTTTTAAGGCTTTTGCAATGATGTCGTCAGCGTTGACGGAGTTGGTCTCCGCGATGGGCTTTTTGTGACCCGATATTCGTTGCTTTGGCGCGAGTTTGGCTAAAGCTGAGCCCACTCCATAGGAGGAGGGGCTGTCCGAGTAATCATGGCTAAAGGAGAGGGTTTCCTTCGGCATAGGAGCAACAGTTGGAGCTTTGGTCTCCTTGGAGACTTTGTGGATCTTGCGCATAGCCTTAGGTCTAAGGGATCCGGAGGAGATAGCCTCCTCAAACTTGGCTTGATCAAACTCTACCACGAGAGTTTCGACGGTTGTTCCAATGAGATGAACATCGAATTGCGCCACCACTTCTTCGTCAGAGAAGCTTTTCCCCAGCGGAGTCGCCATCTTTTGTATGTAGAAAAATTGCAAAGAAAAGAACAAAGAAAATTGACTTGTATTCCTTTGATTCTGATTACAATTTGATTAGAAAAGAGAAGAGAACGAATTTGATTCTCTCCTTTGTTTAATTCTGGGTTCTTCACGGTGGCGATGGAGTGCCTCCCTCGAATGCTCGCGTCGAGTTTGCTCTCCGTTGACGATCCGCACGTCCTGATTCACTGGAACGATGTCTTCTCCTCACGATTTGACGTTGTGGAGAACTTGCGTGGCAAGTTTTAGAACTCTGAACGAGTTTTAGCTCTTAACAAAGAGTTGATTTAAACCGAAAATCGGTTAATAGCCAAGGATGAGGAAGCTCCTGTTGCCGAACATTGAAGATGATCTTCCTTGAAGGATGATGCCGATCTCTTCTGAAGTTCGCCCAATGATTTCCCCTGTTGCTGCCAATTCTCAGCTCCAAAAAGCCAGCCTTCAACGGTCGATTCAAGCCAAGAAAAATCCAACCACCCCTAACTCAGTTGAGTTTACTCACTTTTATAGGGGATTAAGGGGGTGTAACTACCCTCTAAATTCGCTCCTAAGTGGGCGTGATTTCCTCAGATCGTGGGGAAAAACGGTTCTGAAACCGTTCGACTCATATTTGAATGAGTCAAACGCCCACGTTAGCGTTCAGGATCCTAACCTCACGTCTTAGGATTGAGACGCGAGGTTGGGTGTTGACTGAACATCCAGAACGCGAGGGTCGCTCACGTTTCGCTTGTTGTAACACGGGTCCGACTCCAGCGTTTTGATGTTGTAACGTGGGTTCGACCCTCGTGTTTTGATGTTGAAACGCGGGTTCGACCCCAGCGTTTTGATGTTGTAACGCGGGTTCGACCCCAGCGTTTTGATGTTGTAACGCGGGTTTGACCCTGGCGTTTTAATGTTGTAACGCGGGTTCGACCCTAGCGTTTTGATGTTGGCACACGGGGAGGACCTCCGCGTCTTGTCTTGAAGAGATTATCACAAAGTAATCTCTTTTGTCATAGCGTTGCAAAGATCATTGTCTTGTAATCTTAGTCTCGGCTCCTTGAGAATATGAGAGTCGTCAGATTGTAACTCCCGATGTTGATTATGAATGCTGTTGAACTAGAGCTCTCATCGGTTGTCGTGAAGGTCGTCAGATTGTAACCTTCAGCGATCTACATGAAAGTCTTCAAATTGTAGCCTTCTGGAAGTCGTCAGATTGTAACTTCCATCATCGGTGTTTGATGGAGGATAAGCTATCTATTGTGATTTTTAGACAGCCTACACCAACCAAGCTGGATTAGACCGCCTGCTCGGGTGGACTTCGCTTCTCAGGTCACATCCCTGATGCAAACAGACCACCCCAAATGAGCGAGCTTACCCGAGTAGGCGAACCCTGGAGGGCGGGCGAGCCTCGCCACGACCACTCTACGGGTAAGCGTACTGAGCGAAAGAGCCTTGATTACAAAGGCAAAGTAGTAGGCGATACCTCGCAAACTCGCCTGCGTGAGCAAAAGGTTGAGTTTCGCCTACATGCTGGAGTTCGCCCAAGTGCGAAGACTCGCCTATCAGGGCAAACTCGCCCAACTCCAACACTTAACCATTCCACCCGGTGTACACCAGGAAGTGCATCCAAAACTCTCTCGTGACATCATTCGGGCGATCTTTCTGATGTTGGGGGTTGTCGTCAACCGCCCGTAGAAGACCTCCGGGGTTACCTAACTCGCAAATGCACCATAAATGAGGCCAATCCTCAGTGCCACTGCGAAAGGCTCATCCAAACAGTACTCACCAACTGCCAATGTATAGGAACGACCAAACCTTCAGTGTTCGGGACGCTCTCTCAGCGGCCTTCCCGACCAAGACCTTCTCGTTAAAGGCATCGTCACCAAAAAGGACGCGCCTCTGATGATCTAGAGCTCCTGTCTGCTACAATCAACATGACGGACAGGGGTAAGGCCATGCTTTCTGGTTCTCCAAATTCAGACTCCTTTCTGGGGCCTAATCCTCCGCTTGTTCGATGTGGACAAGACGGTATATACCAACGTACCCGCCGTTGCACAAGGGTGAGCATTAGGTTCGATTACTCAACTTTAGCAGCTCCCTCTGACGATGGGGATGAGGCTTGCTCAGCAGCAGCCACGTCCTAAACATTACACTCAAGTCAGGACGCATTAGCAAGGGTACACATGGCTTAACCCATACATGAACAAACGGTGGACCAAAAGTTCAAAGAACAACAGGCGACCATCGACTCCTTAAGAGAAATGTTGGAGCAGCTTCTAAACAAGAAAAAGAAGAAGAAAAGAACCCAACACACCTTACCACGGCAGGCGGGGAACAAGGAGTAGGTACCTCCCCATCGTCCAGCGACTGAAACGGAGGATGATGTTGGCCCAAAATCCGATTACTCTTCTAAGACATCGCTAGGAACGTCGCATACTGGGGGTAGCACCCGCGACAAGAGGTTCAATGAGTTCCAAAGCCAGCTCAACATTTTGAAGCTCCAACAGAACATGAACAAGTTAGGGGTGGTCCGACCCTATCCTGTCGAGTGGAATACAGTCCTATACCCAGCGAAGTTCAAGCCGATTAGCTTGGTGCAGTTCGATGGCAAGGGCTCACCCTCGCAGCACATCTACTATTTTATGGCGCAGACCGGATTCCTTACGGGGAACGATGCTATTCTCACCCGGTTATTCATAGGCACCCTCAAAGGGGTAGCATTTGAATGGTTCCGCAAGTTAGAACCTGGCTCTATCAAGTCATGGGCTGATGCGAAAAGGCTCTTCTTGGCCCGCTTCTTTGACGACGACACGAAGGTGTCGATGGCCACCCTCCTCGCCGAAAAGCAGCGGAAGTCAGAATCGGTCAACGACTTCGTGAAGAGATTCAGGAACCGATCGGTCCACTGTCGGGACCAAGTTTCTGAATCCACACTGATCGAAATGTGCCGCAATAATCTTTCAATCCACATTCTGTCTAAGGTCGACGCGGTGGAAACCCGGACCTTGAAAGAATTTGTTCGTTAAGGCGAGTAAGTAGAAAACATGATCAAAAGGCTAGAAGACGAAGAGCCACAGCCTAAGAAGGGAGCCGTGGAGCCGACCACGCCAAAGAATCCCCCTCGAACAAGAGGAAAAGAGATCATGGCCGTCGATTCCGCCCCGGCACCCAAAACAGATCAAAGGCCGAAGCCCAGGCAATTCGAGCAACGTCCCCCGCGGCAATACGACTTCAAGGAAGACCAAGTGTTGGCGACATTCAATACTCTACTCAAGAGCAATCGAATTAAATTATCGGAGGTCACAAAGCCTGAGGAGGCGAACAAAACCAATGACCCGAGTTACTGTGCGTATCACATATTCCTCGGTCACCACACCTCCAAGTGTTACATCCTCAAAGATGAGATCCAGGCCCTTTACGATGCAGAGAAGATACAAAAGCAGGTGACCACGAATATGATCACCTTGAGTTTTGGGACAGATCTCCCAGAGGTTCAGGCTCCGGCAGGGATAATCCCTATCCCCAAGGCAGTGCTGAAGATCACTAATGATGACCCTCACATTCAAAGAGGGAAAGGGTTAGTACCTCAAATTTTGCTGTCGGGACAGGTGATGTGGGTCCATCCAGATCTCCTCAATGACGAGCAATGGACCTCAAAGCCCTCAAAAAAGGTCAAGGGCAAACCTTGCAATGTCATCTCCGCTATCCTGGGTGGAGATAATACAGCAATGACCGTCCCCACTGATTCCAAGGAGGAAACCACCGTCCTCGCTACTAGAGCAGGGAAGGAATTCGCCAAAGAGTATCCCGCGAGAGCGGAAGACCCAGCAGGGCCTTCCAAAAGTCCATCTGCAGCAGTTCCTCCGAGCATCAAAAAATCAAGCTCGAGTAATCAACCTTTCCGTTTCAACGTACTCGCACAGCTAAAGAGCATCCCTGCACGAATTACCATGTATGACCTCCTACGATTATCTAGACCCACCCGGGAAGCCCTACAAGATGCATTGGCTGACTTAGAAGTCTTCACGACCCACTTCTTGAGGGAAGAATACACGGAACAGGAATGTGCGATGTGCTGCCAGACCACCGAGAGGCGCGTCCCTTGCATCACATTCACTCCTGAGGACATGCTCATCAAAAGCACCTCTCATGATCGACCACTGAACTTCATGGGGTACGTCGGTTCCTCGAAAGTGGATCGAATTCAAGTCGACCCAGAGTCTGTATTAAGCATCGTACCTCTGAAACCGATAAAACACCTGCGCGTCCCTTGCATCACATTCACTCCTGAGGACATGCTCATCAAAAGCACCTCTCATGATCGACCACTGAACTTCATGGGGTACGTCGGTTCCTCGAAAGTGGATCGAATTCAAGTCGACCCAGAGTCTGTATTAAGCATCGTACCTCTGAAACCGATAAAACACCTGGGGGTGCCCTCGAAGCGTCTGTCCACGACTACCACGACTATCTTTGGCTTCAATGCCATTGGGACTCGGCCGCTCAGTAAGATCCGTCTGAAGTGCCGGATAGGCGATATGAAGACAGAGGTGACATGTTATGTCATTGACGCCGAGCCATCCTATAATGTGCTCTTGGGACGACCGTGGATCCACAGTAACCGGATAGTCCCGTCTACCTTACATTAATGCTTAAAATACATAGACGACTATGATCACATGAAAACAGTAGTAGCGGAAAAGCAACCCTTCAAAGGCGTCGAGAACTACTTCACGGACTCTCTCCTGTACCAAGACCCCGACGATCCACCAATCAAGGAACTTGAGAGCGGCAACGAGGAGGATAGAGAACCCGAGTACGATGATGGCCTGGTCCTGAACGACTTCAAATCAATTGTAATCGGCTACGAAAGTCACAATGTAACCGACGCTGTTTAGGCGGAGGAGATTATATTGAATGAGAAGTTCAACTTTACTTATTTGTCGTCTTACTCAACGTCCGAGGATGATGCGCCTAACGACTTAATGTCAAAGCTCTATGACGACCGCTCCCTACACTTTCTTGTATGCTCGTTGTATGTTGTGAAGACACAGGCGATCGAGTCGTCACAAGCTGTACTCGTCGTACCAGCCCGAGATAACTATTAAAAGGATATTATCATTGGACGAATCAATCACCCCTTGTGCACATTGTAGGACGAGTCTGAAGATGAAGAACCCACGCCTCAGTTTTCATAATACAGTCAAATCGCGAAGCGCATGATGAGCAACATGGGGTACAACCTCACTCGCCCAGAGGGCCTGAATTACGGCCGAGGGCGGAAGACGGTCATTCGACCTGCTTACGTGTCTAAAGGAAAACCCTCAAATTACTTCAACAGGACTCGGAGAGGCTTAGGATACTCCTCTTCCTCATCGGATTTGTTTTGTTATTTCAACAAGGACTCCGACTATGCGCGTTCGGGGGATCATCGACAACCTCAGCATGGGACTCAGACATCAGCACAGGGGACTTGTTCGACAACCTTACAGTCAACATGGCTATGATTGATCCTATTGAGATGGCAGGGGACGGATAGGTCCCGCTTTACGATGGGACATGGGACAGCCACGTCAACGCTCAGTGGAATAGTCGCTTCAAGCAACGCGAACCACCGACCGAAAACGAAGTCCTCCAAGTGAACATGAGTGATGAGACTAATCTCAAGCCCATATGCATCAGTAGTAGTCTACCTCCCCAAGAGAAAGAAGATCTTATTACCCTCATACGAGAATACATCGATGTCTTCGCATGGAATTACGAGGACATGCCTGGCCTCGATCCATAGGTCGCCATGCATCGCCTCAACATCGGCTTAGATGCCAAACCAGTCAAACAATAGCAAAGGAGGTTTTTTCCGCAAATCATGGAGGCAATCGAGGCCGAAGTTAAGAAACTGATCGAATCTGGCTTCATCAGAGAGGAACAACACCCTGACTGGGTCGCTAATATTGTTCCAGTCCTATAGAAGAACGGTACGATTCACATCTGTATTGACTTTAGGGATCTCAATGCTACGTGCCCTAAAGATGAGTTTCCTTTGCCATCACAGACGTTATCATTGATTACACTTGTGGGTTTGAGAGGATATCCTTCATGGATGGGTTCTCAGGGTACAATCAAATAAAAATACACCCCGAGGATGAAAAACATACTTCATTCAGAACTCCCATGGGGGTATACTGCTACACGGTCATGCCGTTCAGACTCAAAAATGCAAGCGTAACCTACCAACGCGCCATGTGCAAGATCTTTCGAGATCACCTGCGAAAGACGGTCGAGTGCTATGTAGATGATTTCGTCGTGAAAAGTCACAATAAAGATGACCATCTCCAAGACCTAAGGGTGATGTTCGAACTCATGAGGACTCATTAACTCAAGATGAATCCTACGAAGTCATTCTTAGGGATGTCCAGCAGTAAATTCCTTGGGTTCGTGGTAACAACAAAAGGAATCCGGATAGACCCAGACAAGGTGCGAGCTATTCAGGAGCTCCAGCCACCCCGAAACCTTAAGGAGCTAAGGGGCCTTCAGGGACGACTAGCTTACATCCGAAGGTTCATTTCAAATCTTTCGAGCAAATGTCAACCCCTCTCCAAACTAATGAATAAAGGTACTTCCTTCGTGTGGGACGAGCCTTGCTAACGGGCCTTTGAGGAAATCAAAGCTTATCTCTCGAACCCGCTTGTCCTCGCGGCTCTAATATCAGGAAAGCCATTCCTCATCTACATACGGGCTATGGACCATTCTCTAGGCACCCTCTTGGTGCAAAATGATGACGCCGGCCACGAGCAGGGCATCTACTACCTGAGTAGAACTCTACAGGGTGCCAAACGGCGATACCCTATGGTCGAAAAGGAGTGTTTGGCCTTGGTATTTGCCATCCAAAAGATACGAAACTACCTAGTTAGCCAAACCATCCACGTCATTTCCCGGATGAACCCTATCCGAGTCTTCATGATGCGGCCTGCGTCCTTAAACTGGCGTTTGGCTAGATGGGCGCTCTTACTGTCTCAGTACGACATCCACTTCATGCCACAGAAGTCGGTCAAAGGACAGACTATCTGTGATCTTATGGCTAGTCATCCGCTAGGGGTAAAAATTAACCTATTCGAAGATTTGCTAGATGAACCCCCGAAGTCAACACGGCCTCCTCGGTGGAACCCTGGCAGATGTTCTTTGACGGTGCGTCTCGTGTCGACACGAGCGGATCCATCGTAGCGGGTGTGGGGGTGGTCCTCACTTCCCCATATAATCACTTACTACCCCGAGCCTTTTCCCTAAAAGAGCCATGCACCAACAACGTGGCTGAGTACAATGCGCTGCTCATTGGACTCAAGCTAGCTAGAGAGTTAGAGATAAAACATATCGAAGCCTATGGTGACTCTCAGATAATTATCAAGCAAATGACGGGGGAATACGAAGTGAGGAACAACGACCTGATCCCGCTTTACAAAGCAGCTACCAAGCTAGTGGAGTAATTCAAAAGTTTCCGCATCGAGCATGTGCTTTGTTCTAAGAATACGCACGCAGACGCCCTCGCATCCTTGGCGGCTAATTTGGCCCAGCCGCTAGAAACGACTCAATGGGTCACCGTGGCGAGTCGAAGACTCTTTCGACCAAAAGACGTTCTAGAAGCGAACGCCACTCACCTAGTCTCGGATCAGCCCGACCTGAAGGATTAGCATCTCCCGATCATCAATTACATCCTGTACGGTATGCTATCCGAGGACGCTAGAGAATGAGAGTCTATCCGCCGGCGCGCCTCAAGGTTCTACTACAACTCGACTACAAAGGCATTGTATCGAAGGTCATATGACGGCCTGTTACTTCGATGTCTTTCGAAGACTGAAGCACGAGAGACTCTACGCGAAGCCCACGACAGCACTTGCGGAGCTCACCAGCCCGAACCCAAGCTTTGGGATCGATTGCGGAGGATAGGCTACTTCTGGCCTGGGATGGTCAGCGACGCGGTTGCTTATGCAAAACGTTGCCACGCATGCCAAATCCACGCCAACTACCTACATCAACCTCCTGAAGATCTACACCCGATAACGACGTCTTGGCCCTTCGAAGCATAGGGGATGGACATCGTCGGACCAATATCCCCACCGTCAGCGAGAAGTCATCGCTTCATCCTCGCGATCACCGACTACTTCTCTAAATGGGCCGAAGCCATCCCCTTAAGAGAAGTCAAGACCAATGACGTCATTAAGTTCATCAAACATCATGTCATATACCGATATGACGTACCTCGACGTATCATCCATGACAATGGCACACAATTCGTTAGTTATGTGTTCACCCGGTTTTGTGATAAATTCCGGATACAGAACCTTTCCTCCACGGCCTACAACCCTTCGGCGAATGGCTTGGCTGAGGCCTTCAACAAAACAATCATTAAGATCTTGACCAAGCTAACTTCTAATAACAAGCACAATTAGAACTAGAAGTTGGGTGAGAGCTTATGGGCGTATCGCATGACGATTCATACACCGACCGGCAACACGCCTTATTCATTGGTATATGGCTGTTAAGCCGTGTTACCATTAGAGGTTCAAATTCCATCCCTCCGTGTTGCCCTAGCTACATGGATGACGATCGAGAACAATCACCAACGACGCCTCGCGAAACTTGAAGCGTTAGATGACAAGCGGCTTGAAGCTCAACAACACATTGAGTTCTACCAAGCCCGAATGTCTAAGGCTTTCGACAAGAAAGTCAAGCATTGATCCTTTAAGGAGGTAGAATTGGTGCTCACCGTCCGACGACCGATGATTCTCACTTCCAAGAAGAAGGGTAAATTTCAATTCAAATGGGAAGGACCATTCGTAGTAGAGACAGTCTATTCGAATGGAGATTATCGCCTCGTCAAACCGAACGGCGACAAGATCATGATGCCTATCAAAGGCAAGTTCTTGAAGAAGTACTACCTTTAGTTCTCCTCCAAACTCCTACTGGTGCAAGAGTATAAACTGCCCCTCCAAACTCCCACGATTGTATGAGTCTAAACTTGTCCTCACTCCCTCCAACTGGTACACGAGGCTAAACTATTCCTACTTCATATACTCCGATGTGAAACCCTATACGAGACGCTACTAACAGCATTCTTAAGGGTGACCTAGATCGCCACTTGGTCCAACCTTCTTACAGTTAGGACCAAAACAACCCTATCATGTTAACTATCACCTCTGACAAAATCAACTTACCAATCCTTTCTAATAGGATGGTGAGCCCACCAAAGTCACTCATATCGCGGCAAACAACCCTGTCATGTTAACTATCACCTCTGACAAAATCAACTTACAAATCCCTTCCAATGGGATGATGAGTCCTCATAGTTGCTCCGATCGTAACAAAATTCTATCATGTTAACGATCACCTCTGATAACTAGCCCAGTTATTCCTACGAGTAACACAGCCTAAGTAGTAACCTACCATGTGACGTGTTGCTACTTCGGTCAATAGTCACACTCCTACATCCCTGAACTACCTGACCTATCCCGGATATCCTAATATTCTCTTAGAATAACCGATGGGTAGCAGCCTACCATGAGACGGCTCCTACAGCAATTGATCATCACATTCCTACATCCCAGAACGGTTCAATTATCATTCACATCGTCGTCCTCGCGAACGACGATGATTATCAAAGGCGGCTTAACAGGCGACATGTCCCAACTGTCCCCTCAGACAGCAACTCGTCAAATGGCAAGTCATTGTTGGGGTCTTCAGCTGGTCGCATGCACGAGCAAATACTCTTTGTTTCAAGCTAAGTGTTACTCTCTTAGTTTCGCCTGAGCTACAACACGAAAGTCGGGATTAACCCGACCCCACGCTGTGAACAACCAAAAACCAGAAGGGGATCCTAGCGACTAAGTCTAAGATAGACTCGTCGAAGGCTCACCACACTACAAAAAATGGCATAACTAACTCGACTCAGGCGATAAGCAGCACAGGCGAGTCCTACACAGTGGCTATCAAGGACTAACCAATATCCCTAAGCACAGATCAAACACAGAAAATAAAGAAAAGGATGTGCATACGAAGCAGTAAATAAACAAAAGCATAATAGGCCATTCCAGTCCAAAATTACAGACATAGAGTTTTAAACTGTGATGCATCGAGCATCAACAAAATTACAAAACAGTGTTTAACAAAGAGAGTGACGCACTACATCAGCTTCAAAAGACTAAAACTGGCGATTTTTGCCTTGACAGCCGCGAGCTCTGCCGCCTGTCTGGCTCGGGTCCTCGCCTCCTGCCTCTGCTGAAGCCTGGCGAAAGCAGCCTCGCCATCCTCCTCTTCTTGACGAAGAAGCTAGAGTACCCTTGCCACCGCTTCGGCAACGCAACCAAGCCGCATCTTTTCATGCTCGAGCTTCGTCAAGTTCTCCTCTCCCTCGAGGGACCCAGCGTCCAAGAAGAAAGCGGCATCCATGTAGGCATCCATCTCAGCCAACACAGCGCGATGTTGCCTGCACAAGCGTGCGAGCTTGGCCTCTTTCGCCTGAATGCGCCTTGCTAGATCCTCACGCTCAAACATGACACTCATCGCGAGAGGCGATGGTTCGTCAGAAGCATCGGCATACACCAACTCCTCCAGGCGATGCAGCAACCCCCCAAAATGTTGAAGCTTCCACGCTGGAGACCACCCACACGGCGGATCTCCTCCAGTGCAGCAACCCCCCAAAATGTTGAAGCTTCCACGCTGGAGACCACCCACACGGCGGATCTCCTCCAGGCCTTCAGCCATGAGGAGGAGCACATCATCATACCCCCCGACGCCTTGGCTGATTATGATAGCCGTTCGGCGAATGTCCTCCTCCAACTTCTAGAGGAGAACAAGTGTCGGAGTGGGATCTGTGGCGACGGACCCTTGGACCGGACCAACCACGGTAGCAGACGCCGCGTCGACGCCGATGACAGCAGAGGAGGAAGCAACCTCCTTGCCATTCGAAGCATTCGACTTGGAGGCCATTGAGTAAAGCGGGGAGAGTTCGGTGATTCTCTTCTGGCGAGTTCTTTTCATAAGCACGAGGACTCTACCGAATAGACCGCGAGCACATTATATAGCCGAGGGCTGAACGGCTAGGATTTGCTGCTTCAAGTAGATCGAACGGCTCAGATCTCTAGCAACGCTTCGAGTTCAACGCCCATAAAAGCTTCGCCATTGGGACTCCAAACCGACCATTCGGATTGAGCGCGGAAGGCGAAGCATCCCGTCACTTCACAATTAATAAGGACCAACGCACCCATATTGCCCTAGCTGGCAAGCTTTTGGGTCCGCGGGCAGACGCGTGGCACAAATTCGCCTGCGCTTGAGTTTTGCTTGCACCACAAACTTGCCCGAACCTGAGTTTTGCCTGCAGCACAAACTCGCCTATACTTGAGTTTCACTTGCAGCACAAACTCACCTACATTTGAGTTTCGCTTGCAGTACAAATTCGTCTACGCTTGAGTTTCACTTGTAGCGCAAACTCGCCAGCACTCGAGTTTCGCCTGCAACGCAAACTCGCTAGCACTCGAGTTTCGCTTACAGTGCAAACTCACCAGGATCTGAGTTTCGCTTGCAGCACAAAACTCACCACCAACTTAAGTCTCGAACTCGTTGGTTCGCCTATAGCGTAAACTCACCCAGACCTGAGCTTCGTCTGCGGCATGAAATCGCTGGTAATTGAGTCTACCCGTCACATGCACGAGGCACTGAATGGCGACACGATGAAATATGAAAAGAGCATGTGCACAACGAGAAAATGCAAACTTCATTAGATGCTTCTAGACAGTACATTTGAACAAAGTTATGACTATACAACCAAGAGAGTCATAACATTACATTTGAGAAGTAAAACATGAAACAAAACGTCTTGAATCTACTCCTATCCTACGAGTTTATTCTAGAAGTTTGAAAGATGCAAGCTTGACTCTGACTGTGGCTATCTTCTCCGCATGCATGGCGCGAGCTTTATCCTCTGCCTCCTGTTAGACACGCGCCTCGAAAGAAACGTTAGCAGCGGCATCCTCCTAAAACAGCAGTGGAAGATTATGCCTCTTTCTGGAAAGATCGCCTTCCACCGTCTCGCTCTGAATGCGTAGGCCTGTCAAGACTGATTCCCCCTCTGCACGTGAGATCATACCTAAAAAAATCAAAGAAGCGACAGATTCCATGTCAGATTGCAATAGGCGGTGCTGAAGATCCAGATGATCAATAAGGGACTCTTTGTCTTCTATGTCTCGTCTTTGGTACTCTTGTTGCCACGCGGCGCGACAGCGGGGTGGAGCCAAGAATAGCTTCACTTCGGACTCCAAATCTACGTGTCGCAAGTCCTCCAATTTCGTCGGGAGAGGTTCCAGATCAATGAGTCTGATTAAGCAGCGTAGGGCGAGCCTAAAGTCACCCTGGCAATGGAGGCGGATCGCACGGTCTGAGAGGGACTGCTTCAGCTCCGCGAAAGTACCACGATCCTGATCAACGAGCGAGATCACTCGTTTCACGGTGTTCTCCAATTTCTCTAACTGGGCCAGAATGGAGTCCGAGGGTTTAGGATCCAGATCACGGTCAGGCGAGGGAACCGAAGGAGAGGCATCACTCCTCACCCTCTTCGCATCAGACGCCTTCGCTCGTGATGCCATCCTAAACAAGAAGGAGACAATCAGCACAGTGCCCCCTCTAACAAGAAAATAGGGCAATATATGACGTATGTTCTAAGTACGTGTCTGTCATCCAACGGTCCAGATTGGGCGGTGGAAAGGAAGATCGTCCATTACTCCGCCTTTAATGCAAGACGATGTGCTAATGTCAGTCCAGCTGATAGGTACTCGAGACCGTGATCAGAAACGTAGTTACCCCCGAATCAGCATTAATTTCATCTTCAGCTTGATTTGACTATGGTCAGAATTCGCCTATGGCTAAAATTCACCTGCGGCTTGAGTTCGCCTATAGTTAGAATTCGCCAGCGGTTCGAACTCGCCTGTGTTTAGAATACTGCTATAGTTTGAATTCGCCTATAGTTAAAGGCCTATCTATAACAACTTCACAAAGAAAGATAAAAGCCAAAAGATAAGAGGCAGCAGTGATTAGGAAGGGTACATGCAGAAACATATTTAGGAAACTAAAAGAGCATAACATTCATCCAGTCTTAAGACAGTACGTTTGAACAAAGTTATGACTTCACAATCAAATGAGTTATAACACAACGTCAAAAGCAAAATGTCTTAACATTGTTTTAGACCTAAGAGCCTAGTCCAACAAACTAAAGGATGCAAGCTCTGCTTTAACCGTGGCTACCCTTCTTGCGTGTTCCTCCCGGGCTTTGTCTTCAGCCTCTTTCCGAGCCCGATCCTCGAAACTTGATTGGGCGGCAGAGTCTTCCTGGCGCAGTGTTTGGAGGTTTCGAGTTGCCTCCTCAACAGTCTTGCTGACTTTTACGCTCTCAGATTGAAGCCCTCTCAGGGTCATCTCCGCTTGCTCCAACTCGGCCCTCAGATGGGATACGGTGGAAGTGAAGTCGCC